>NC_138741.1:33995704-34080704 GCF_965113295.1 Leuciscus leuciscus | reverse complement strand
TGGTGTTTACTGCAGGTGATCCCAGTACTGATGACCTCAGCAATGACCCTCAGCACTTGAATCTGAATCTGTGTGATTTGACTGCATTGGCTGAATAGATTAGGTCAGCCGGAACCGGGGACACTTCCTATAACACCTGATGTACTCATTACATAATAAGAAGAAAAGCATCTACGCTAATGTTAGTCTTTCTGTTTATTCCGAGGTTTACTGAAGTCAGCCGGATCCGGGCCGTATCCAGATCAGATGGTGGACCTGCGCCTGGACACGTCCACGACACATCCCTGAAGTGCCAGCCTCATCAGCCCTGTGAAGGCCTCATCGACACGACAGCCATCAGCACTGATCCTCAACAAACTCGTCTCCACACCGGCGTGATGACTTCCAACCAGATGGAACTGCATAATATTCTGAATGTTCTGATCCAATCTGACTTCTGGCCTGTAACGCTGCCTGGATCATAATCATACACTGTTTGCTCGCTGGCCAGAGGAGAACTGAGCGACTGAGCCTGGGTTATCCCAGGGTTTTCTTCTCCATTCTGTCACTGATGGAGTTTTGGTTCCTTGCCACTGATGCCTTGGCTTTTGGCTTGCCAAGTTGGGGACATTTAATATTCAACAATATTATTGATCTGCCTTACTTAAGGTGGACGATGACGCAATTTTCTTCTAGAAACAAACTTTGTTGTATTATTTTCATGTTATCACTGTGAAGCTGCTTTGATACAATCTGAAAAAAGTGTTATATAAATAAAGGTGACTTGACAGAAATTAGGTGGAGTGGAAACATCCTATAAAGTGCTGAATCAGACAAAACATCCCTCCACACCGTTTCTTTTTGAACCCAACAAAGTTATTTCAAACCATTCTTGTGCCATTAGTCCTTGGGCACAGTGTATCTTCCAGGACTCAGGAGTCTCATTTTTATATCACCAGAAAGCAGTTTACAGAAAATGTGTTTACAGCCTTATTTTTCTTCTATCAGTGAGCTATAGCGTCACGAGCTGCTTCTTTTTGAGCAGCCTGTAATGTGTCCTTTAAACACGGTCAACATTTACAACCATTACAGGTTGTTAATAAAGGACTGAATTAAGCTTTTCAGTCTTTATTGTATCTTCCATAAAAGAGAGAAATATCCGGTGAGTCCCTGACCTCTGTTATATCCATCTTCAATTTGTGTCTCTATTACCCTGCAGTGTATCTTGTGTCTCTGCTCATGTTGGTGTGTCTGTCCTGGGCAGTGGCCATGAGGGGCTGATTGATTGCTCACTTAAGGCTTGAACCCACTAACCTGGTCGGAGATCAGCTTTCTGCTGCATTTCAGTGGAACAAAGTGTTTTTTTCCCCCTGACATTTACCTTCTCTCATAGATTCTTGACTTATTCATTCCTCACGTGACAATGTCACATTGTGTAACAGTTAGTCCACCGAAGGCAAGTTTGTAGAGAACCCAAGTGCAGTTTAATTACAAAACATGATCAAACGAAAAACAAAGGCATGACGTGGCATGAACGCACCAAACAGTGGTAACAAGAAACAATACTTGACAAGGAGCAAACATGAGGGCTTAAACACATATAATACTAATGACTAAACAAGACACACCTGTGCACAATGAAACAATGAACCAATGACAACACAGAACACATGGCAGGATCACATGACTAGAACAGGGGATCACATGACAGACATGAAACACGAACATGAAACAAAACCAAAACGTGACACATTGACAATGTCAAATTATTAGCTGTTAATATGAAAGGTGAAAGGTGCTAAACTTTGTTGTGGCTTATAATGTATTTGCTAAAACTAAGACGAAGAGGAGTTTTCTCATCGACATTTTGGGTAAAACCCTTTCAAAACCCCTTACGGTACCAATAGGCATTAGGCTTGTTGTCACTGGTCAGCTGTCACTGACAAAATGTTAACATTTGGCTAACTATTTATATACATGTCGTTTTCACTCATGTGACTGGTGCAGAGACCTGAAGGGCAAAAGCCCTGTTTCAAGGCTCAAATATTACGATATTAAGCACAGAAATATTAAAATATGCAGGTTTTGGTCACTTGTGATCCATATGCAGCACCTGCTGCAGTATTTCAATCACTAAAGACAGCGGGACAATCTAAAATGTTTAACGTGAAAAACAGTGATATTAAAAGATCAAATTCAGTGAACACCTTATAATGAGCTCTATATACAGACGGGTAGATGAGCTCAGAATATGAACACAATGCTCTAAATGTTAAGTGTTTTCTTTAAAATGGTTTTCTATGGAAAAAACGCTTACAGAGAAACTGCACGTTGCGTTTATATTCTGGGCTCATCTGATCGTCTGTATATAGTATGAATTATCCATAAAGTATATATTGAAATTGGTCTTGTAATATCACTGTCTTACTATATTAGTACTTAGTACAAACCTGGTAAAAATGACTGGCGGCCAATGGAGGAAAGCCTTGTTTTGCCCTCCAGGTGGGCGTTCCTCTAATGCCTACTACAGACTGTGTGATTTCGGCAGTCCTGTGAGTTCATTACGAATCACACTAATCTAATAAACATGTATGTAGACTGTACAATGATGACACCTATTGAATTGAAGGCTACGATGCAAGTTAGTATTGAAGAATAAAACGTCATCAGCATGTACTAGTGGTAAACAAATAGAGGAAGATGAATCACACTTTGGTAATTGTGGTTTTTATGTGCACTGAATAAAAGAGGATTAAGCGAAAGAGGAGAAGATGGACACGCGGTCATGGCTAGGGAAAAGAGGACAACTTGGCATGCCAATTTTGCAAATGGAGCATGAGGTAAGTAGTTTTAGCACCATGTTGCATTTCTATTTGCTATTCAGTAGACGTAGGTCTTAGTAGCAAATGCACTGTGAGATGATCATGCTAGATTTCTGACACTGTCAGAAAATTATCACAGGCTATCTTTGGTCGCAAGACTGTGACAACGGCCGTCTTTGAACCTCTGTCACTGTAAGACGTAGGACCACCGTTTAGGAGGTTAGGTTTTGTTAATGTCAGAACCAATGCTGCTGTCATTAAAGGTAAAGGAGAAACTCAAATGGACAAAAAGTCATTTTATTTTTCAGTGCATTTCATTCCTTTTCAGAGACAGTACCAGTTTGTCAGCAAAATGGGCTGTTGACGAAATGACAAAATGAGCAGCGACAAGATTCACGTGGTAGTGAAGATGGTGATCTACCACCTGATACAGATCTGCAGATCCCAACAACAGCACAGTGACTCCACGACCTCCGTTGATTTAACCGCTGTCAGTGTGAACGGGGCGTAATTTGTTACTGGGCAAACTCAATTTCTGGCTAAAATACTTTTTTTTATGTTCTAAAATCTAATTATCCTGGTCTTTTGTAAAAATCCAATTAAGCTGTATCAGAGGGTTTAACAGACGTTGGGTCAGAATAATTCATTGAACTGTTTGTCTATTTCAGTGGTTCCCAACCCTGTTCTTGGAGCCCCTTCAACACTGCACATTTTGAATGTCTCCCTCATCAAACACTCCTGATTCAGCTCATTAGAAGACTCCAAGACCTGAAAATAAGACCAGGTCGACCTAATTTCACTCTTTGACTGCTCTTAGGTCTGTGAACTAGAGCAGCTGGAATATTGCGCTAAATAACATCTTTTGAGTTTGAAGGTAAAATTAAAATGATACTGTTTTTTTGAATAACGTTGTTACGGTCGGTGGTCTAGTTTGTGTATTATGCTTATTTATTTTGTTGTCCCTCCCTTGTTTACTTTGGCATTGCTCTATCTCTATGAGCACACGCGTGATCTCTTTCTCTTAGGTTGACGCTCTTGTTCAACATTTGAGAGTTAGCTGACTGAAATCGGCAGATTAAAAAACGTCAACAAGGAAGAGGAATGAGAGAGATGACAGACCTGCTAGCCAGCCAGCAAAACAGCATCTCTGGCCTGGTTTTAGAGACATTAGTTCAATTAGGACATAAAAGTAGCTTTTATAAACATGCATTAGAAAAAATACAGGTGTACATCTTGAGACAAAACAATGGCACTGTTCCTCGACGGTGAACGCTGATCCGCAGGACGCCAGCACCCACTCCTCATATGTCGCGAAGCTCCCTCGAGGAACCTCCCTGGACAACTGTGCATGTGCGGTGGCGCTGAGTCCGACACGCAGGAACATGCGCAGGCAGTCGTCCGGGAAGGTGGTCGGATGGGCGCGATCCAAAAATTATTCTAAATGTTTCTCGAGGAAGCGTTCTCCCTGCTCAAGGCACATGAGTTTTACTGATGGAAAGTTGTCGCAAATTATCTCAAAATAAATATTAATAATAATAAAAAAAAAAAATAATAATAAACTTGTAGTTATTAATTATGAGTATTTGGCTCAATTAATATTTTTACACATTTCAGAACCAATCAGAACCAAATATGTATTGAGCACAAGTTTTATTAACTAAATCACAAACATAACTAATCTAAACACACATACACACAAAAATGGTAAGTGACAGTATGAAACCAGGAGCAGGAAATGGAACTATGGAAAAGATCCATCTAACTATGAAAAGAACCATCAGCTTATTATTTTCAGAGCACCTCATTAAATGTATACTTGCATGGCCTTTGCAGTGAAAGCATTTCGTGAAGTTCCTGAAATAGGATTTTGATGGTTCCATGAGTCTCAATCTATTTCTTCTGCGTTGAATGAAGAAATGGTGTTGAACTTGCATGGTTTGTCTGACTCTGTTCGCATGGCTGGAGTGCAGAGCAACCAGGAGAAGGGAGGAAGTTGGAAGAGTTGATGGTTGGAGTTGCGATTGACTTCTTCTTCATTGAATGAAGAAATTGTGCCAAACTCCTGGGCCCGTATTCATAAAGATTCTAAGAATCCTCTAAGAAAACTCTTAATTTAGCTTAAAAACTTTTACGTAGGAGTCTTAGCTTAAAAGCGATTCGGGACCGATCTGAGAGCAACTCTGAGTAAGGAAAAGACAAAAACTTTCATCTTAGTAAGGAGGCGGGGTTGACCCCGTTGCTATGTATGACACAATCTTTTGAAGACTGTGATTGGTTGGTTGTCCAAGAAGGGAAAAAAAAGTGATTTTAAGTATAGGGTCTATTCTAAGCCTTCACCTTGAAATTACATGCGTCATTTTTCCTATTTGACCGTTCTCACACACACACACACACACACACACATTATATATGTGTATATAAATCCTTTTTTTTTATTTACCATGCTGTTAATTTCCTATAAGGTATTTGCTTGGCTTAGAATGATAAAAATTGTTCCACTCTTTCCAATTACACTGATTGCTGGCATGTCTATTTAAGTGGTGGTTTGAATGTTGGTTTTAATGTATCAAACATGGAATTTTCCCAGTTGTCAAATATCGTAATGTAGTGATTACTTTCATTTCTGGCGCTATGGCATTTCTGTGCTGTGTCGGAGATGTTAGCGTGTCTCTAATAAGATCAGTCACAAACATGATCCCTGCACGATCTAATCTATAGCGTCTTATTAACTCACTGTTATTCACTGTCTGCAACACATTTCTTCTCCCTCTTCGTCTTTCTGCCATTTTCTCCTCTGCTAAAGAAACTCTTAAGCCTCTTAAAAGTCCTCGTCCGTGCTCCTAACAATTTTGACCTTAAGAGCTCTTTTAAGAGTTAAGATGCTTTCTGAATTACTTTTTTCTTTACTAGGATTTTTTCTTTAATTTCAAGAGAAAACGCCCACATTTCTAAGAATTTTCTTAGAATTTTGTCACTAGGAGCTACTCTTTGCATTAAGATTCTTTATGAATACGGGCCCTGATGTTGTCCTTGATTCTGTTGTGGTTGAGAGAGTCCTCTCTCTCCTGAATGAGCACATGTCTGGTTGTGGGTCAAGGCCTGCTACCCTGTGGCCTGGTGATGCCACACGGGACAGCAACCCGAATGTACCGAGAAGGCCAAGAAAGGGAAGAGCTTGTGTAGATGCAATTTAAAGTCTGAGAAAGGTCCCACCTCTCAGAGTTGGCTCGACCAATAAGAAAGTTGGAATTTCCAAGCGGGAAATTCCTCTGTTGGGAGGATTCATGGCTCTGTCTCAAGTGTGGTTAGACATGGGTCTTGCCGTTTGTGTCCATTTATACTTAGATAGATATAACAAACACACACTGCATTCTATGAGAAGGCGATGTATCGGAAGCAGTGTATCGGAGCTTGATTCGTTTTGCCATAACCACGTGATCTGTGACGTCCGAAGCTTCGTTTCCACACACCGTCACGTGACTGCTTCGTATTCAGATTCAAAAATAGCGCAAACCTCTTGAGCAGGTTTCGAGTGTCATGCCCTTCAGTAGGAGTAAATTTAAAAAGAAATAGACTTAGCCCTCACACTGTTGAACAAGTCCTGTTCCTTAATAAAAAATCTTTAATTTATTAAATTACCCACAAAATAAAATGTCAGCTCCCCAGTTCACAAGCACTTCACCATTCCACAATAATTTTATTTTATTTTGATTATATATGCCTACATGAGCCTTGCCTATGATCTCGTCGGATTAGGACTGAGGCTAAAGTTTATGTGAATAAGGCTGCATTTGTTGATCAAAGCAGATTCATAAGAATAGTTTCTGTACAAGTTAATTAGTAATTAATTAATAATATATATTTTTTTTTTTCATAAATTCATTCATACAGTTGTTTGTTCATACATTGTGTAAGGACTACAACACTAACACGTGAATTATGAGGATTAATTGTATTGATTTGTGGTTTACAGAGCACAAAGTGATTTATTAAATTAAACAATAATAAAAAAATAAAAATTTAAACGGATGGGTCTTCCGGGACAGAAAGGCAGCTTTTCCTTTTGACCACAAGATGTCGTTAGTGTGCAACGTGTTTAAAAGCTTCGAGTAATAAACCATTTTATGATACAGTGAGGGGGAAAGCCCCGGTGCTTCACAAAGCTTCATTTCACCATCACTAGTATATTTAATAAATCCAATGGGTAAGCCAAACGAACAGAGCTACATACAACAAATCCACAATAGACAATCCCGGACACTGAACTGAAACCGGACATACGGTATATAGGCCTACAGGTGATAGTGATAGTGATTGATGAGTGCGCAGCTGAACATAATTTGTGTCCGTGATAACAAATGAGTGACAAAGGCAGACGATGACAAAACATAATGAGTGTAAACTTACGTGGTTGTTACAGATTTTTTCTTTGTCGTTAATTGTTTTATTAACATTAAAAACACAGGAATATTAGGCTGCTGTCATTTTAAGACGACACACGGATCCAATGTACTGTGCATGCGTGTTTACTTTCTCAACTGTTTACATTCACTTAACACATAACTGACTACGTTTGCTAGGATACTCGCTATTTTTTTACTTCATTTTGTGTGAATTTGTCTGCTCAAGAAGACTTGAAAGAGAGCTCTTAAGTATTCACGCACTGTCTGAGACTCGGCTTTCTGGGTGCTTTGGATGTGTGCACAGAGCTATCCACACAGAACTATCCACACAGCGTGCGAGTAATGAAATGAGCTCCCTTTCGCGTCTTCTTGCACTTGAATATTAAAATTTTCAAAGCTTAAACTTTTGTGACGATGAAGCGCTGCCCGTCAACTGTCCCGGTCATGTTCATGTTTGCTCCTGCATTGTTAAAATTCATAAAAATGTTACCGGCCAAGTGCTGAACGACAAAAATTCATTTTTGGTAACTTGCAGCAGTTTAAACAGGAATTTTAGTCTGGGACTATATGCTTAAGCCTTGTCTGTGAAGCTGGGGGTTTATGTTTTATGTTGTGTGTTTTTTTATGCTTTATGTTTCATTTTTCCATTTATTAGTTGTTATCCCCAATGTAAAATATTTCTTTGGTTGGTACGTCATTTGATTTTGTTTATCCGTTGTCTTGATTGAATTAATAAAATAGCTCTGCGCAGTGGTGTCATTCACTCATTTTTGTTTCTTACATTACCTTTCCCTTTTAAATTATTTTACTGGAAGGGAGGTTGTAACTAAACTAATTGGGCTGGAAAATGACACTATTGTCTTCTGTAGAACTTCTGTAGTTTCATTATCGATGAAGTTTGCAATATTGACAGTTATTGAACTGAACTGAATTAACATTGATCCGAATAGTGACCCTATTGTCTTCTGTAGAGCTGCTTTATAGCCTGATCAAATTTGTTCCGTACAGTAATTGATGACATCTGCAACATCGACACTGTCATTGAACTGAATTTAATCAACTTTGAGCTAAACTGAGCTGAATAATGATACTATTGTCTTCTGTAAAGCTGCTTTAGAGCTGAAATCAAATACTTGATGAATTTTGCAACACTGTTATTTTTCTGTTCATTTCTGTGAAGCTGCTTTGGAACAATATATTGTATATAGTGCTATAGAAATACATGTGACTTGACTTATTTTTGGATGATTTTTCCCTCTTTAAATCTATCTCTAGTAACATGAAAATAGTACCAATAAACATAGATTAGCATCTTCACCCCACATACTGAAGATTGGAGAAAGGTTTTAGAATCCCACAAGTTCAAATACGTCATACTGACACACACACATACAAAAACCTTTCATAAAACTGAAGAGCATTTTACTCTAGTATGTGGGACATATGAAAGGCTGCACGATGACTCACCAAGGCTCTGTTCCAAACACAGATGAAGATCCTACCCTTGTGAAAAAAAACTTTTATCAAATTGTATTTAGAATACACTTATTTTATACTAAGTATTCTACAAACCATTAACATATTTACTGACATATCGCTTGAGACTTACTGATATAAATATAATTAAAATTTATTTGGAGTATTTTCTTGAACAGTGCACATTTCTTAATATTAGTGCCTAAATGTGTTTTAATATCACTATTAATAAGGATAGTATGATATCTGTCTTTAAATGCAAGATATTTAAAGTGTACCTAAAGTATACTTGCAATAGTTTCACTTTAGCACAATCAAATATACTTAAGTATATCTTTAGTAGAACTTCAGCACTATTTCTGGATAACTAGAGTGCAAAATTAGTTGTTCCATTTAAGTATACCAATTTAGTATACCAACAATACAATTGCAGGTAATTTATATTAAGTACATAAATATGTCAATGTATTTGTAGTATACTTAGCATAAAATAAAAGTATTTAAAATACATTTTGTTTTTGTTTTTCCCCCCACCAGGGTACTTTTACAGCAGACAGCATTTTTTGCAAGTGTGTCTCGGCACATATTTCACAGCAGGCTTTAGATGTCTACATCTGCCTACCCTTGTCTGAGCACTAAGAAATAATATACATAAGAATGTACTAACTGATATATATATAACTGAAGCTAATTTTTTGCAGGCACTTAATCACTTTATTTACAATTACAGGAAAATGTCTTATAGTTTATATACAATGCAATTTCAGACGAGACCACTTTGGTAAGTTACTTGGGTTTATGAAGCACAATTTATCTTTGGTGGTATGGTTCCTTATGGGGGTTCTTGCTCCATAATTAATTACATACAGAGCTTTAGCATTAACCCCCCATAGAACCATCAGCTTGAGTGATATACAGATGATTAAGACACTCTTTAAAGTAAAATAGTTTTAACATGTAGACGTAGCAGTAAATCCCTGGACGTCTATACTTTAGCTTGGCTATGAGGATGAGTGTCTCCATGACAGCTAGGACTTGAAAGCCTTGGTAATCTGAAACAAAGAGACGACAGCCAGAAGCTGCACAGAAATATGCTTGATACTTATAGAGTGCTTTGTTTTTTACCCACATTAGTAGGACTTAAGTACATCTTTTTAGTGACTTTGAAATATGGTTAAAGTGTACTGTTCAATGTACTGATGAGCATTAATGGTAAACTAAAATATACATTAAAGGTAGGGTAGACAATCCTTTTTCATAAACCCTTTTTGTTATATTGGCTGAAACTCTTCACATCCGGAAAGCAATAAGTTGAAGTGGTCTAAATAGGAAAACAATTTTTTTTTATTTTATAAAATGGCCAACTTCAGTGGAAGTCTTAGGACCCCCAAAAAAGAAGTGTTCATCCAATCATTGCATTCGGTCTGCATTCTTTCAAAGCTAGCTTGCTATTGCTAGCCTCTCTGAACAGAAGATTGCAAACACAGGTAAAATATGAATGGAGTTAATTGAATGACACAGATGATTAAGCAGGCGAGTCTCTTGATTGCAGATAGTTCTGGTGACACTGGCATGTGAATGAAAGTCTTATCTTGTTGCAGGTAGTGAAGAGAAGTGGCTGGTGGGCTGAAGACTGGCACACACACACACACACACACACACACACACACACACACACACACACACACACACACACAGAAGACTGAAGAAGACACAGTTCAATGCACTGGTAAGTTTTCCACAGATAGGTAGTCTGGTACAGGTTCAGTTTAGAATAACCAGACCAGACCAAGATGTGTGTCTCTACACCAGAGTGATGACTAGATATGATAAATATTCTAAATGTTCTGATCCAATCTGACTTCTGACCTGTAATGCTGCCTGGATCATAATCATACACTGTTCGCTCGTTGGCCAGAGGAGAACTGAGTGACTGAGCCTGGGTTATCCCAAGGTTTTTTCTCCATTCTGTCACTGATGGAGTTTTGGTTCCTTGCCACTGTTGCTTTGGCTTTTGGCTCGCTTAGTTGGGGACATTTAATATTCAACAAAATTATTGATCTGCCTTACTTAAGGCGGACGATGACGCAATTTTCTTCTAGAAACAAACTTTGTTGTATTATTTTCATGTGTTCACTGTGAAGCTGCTTTGATACAATCTGTATTGTAAAAAGCGCTATATAAATAAAGGCGACTTGACTTCTATTATGCATGTCATGTATTTAAATATATTTATAATTACACATTTGTAATGATGAAGTTGCAATTTAGTTCATTTAAAATATATTAACTTAATATGTAACATCAAATAACACACTGAAGTTACAAATATAATCAAGTAAAATCAAAGTCAAAATAAGTGTAATTTTTAAAGTACAAATTTTTATGTAGTTAACAAGTTAACTGAGGTTCAGGAGCAAGGCCATGCCTCAGCTAATCAGCTCGTTCCCCGTCTGTATATTTACACTGAACCCACCTTCACCGCACCGTTTGTGTCAGTTTCTCGACATGGATCCCGAGCTGCAGATCAACCCCTCTGACTCCGAAGACGATTTATTCGGAATCTCTCCTCCGTCACAGAGAAGGTCTTCACAACAATCCCTAGGTAGCCAAAATTCACACCGGCTGCGTTCTGCCGTGGAAATCCCTCACTCCCGCGGGCATTCACATCATAGTTCATCATCGAAGATTTCTCCAACCCCGACTCGACTTCAGGATCACTCTCCTCCGCAAACGAGAACTACCATCAACGATCGCCGCAGGCACAAAAGCCGGCGTGATCGCTCTCCTCGTCAACCACGTCATCGTCTCCCAGACCAGAGACTAACATTAAGAATTGGACCGTAGCTCGCCTTCAGCGAGCTCTTAAGGATAAAGGCATCCACTTTAGCCGATCTGACAATAAATCAAAATAATTTCAGCTTTACAAAGCATCCACTAACACTTCAACTTTAAATTCCGAGCCTCCAATGCTTCCGGCATTCACACGCGATCCTCTCATCGTCACTCACGACGTCACCATACTGCCTCCACAACAGCCTCAGCCAGCAGTATCTGCGCCACCTAGTGGAGACCAAGTACTACTACCTTTAACAGCCGCCCCTTCTACCTCAGACTTATCCCATTTCATGACATCTTTCTTTGCATACTTACGCTCACTAACAGCTCCAAATCCTCACGGACATTCATCCCTTCATCCCATCATCCCTTCCTCTACCCTTCCTTCTGGCGTTAACAGCCACACGGCTCCTGTTATTTCTGATTCTTCCCTACAAATTAACCCAAATCAAGTCCCTCAGGCAGCAAACCCAGGACTTCTACCTCTCAGCGGACCTTTTCAACCCCCTCCTATTCCTTCCTTTTACCCAACTAATCTATCCCTTTTTCCCTTCCTCCCTTTCCCAACACCCTCACATCCTGCCAATAAATGCTAGCCCATATACCCTGGCCACAGCTGCACCGCCTCCTCGTCCAGCTTCATCAATTCACCGGCCCTCCCCAGTCTCTTCATCTTTACGTCTTCAGATTTTATCAGGTAACTACACCAATCTAGCCCAGCTCCTCCAACCATCCCTCATAAATATATCAGCCAGCCCAGAGAGCTGCAAACCAGTCAAGGCCTAATGCAGTTCAGCCATCCATTAAACTCTCATTCAAAAGACCTTACCCCCACCGAATTTGCTTTAGCTTTCTCGATCTACAGAAATTTAATTTGCTCCTTCTATCCCGATCGAGAACTGAACTCATCTTAGACATGGCCGTGCGTTTTGGATGAACAGGCTTCTACAACTACCACTTTCTTTTCGCCACCCAAGTAGCAGGTCGGTTACAGCAGTTCAATCAGGGGACATACTCGGGCACACTTGATGCAGAACTCTACTGTCGGATCTTCACAGCACACACTTCAATGTCCTGCGAACTATGCAGGGCGCCATCACATCCAGCCTCAGCATGCACCATCACACCCTCTCAAATTCAACCCTCCTCCTCACGCAAAACATCCGTATTCAATAGATTATCCACAGCAGCCCCACCTCCTCCTCTAATTCCAAAACCCCTCAACATACACCCCACAGCCAATGCTCCACTTCCCAAAGACAAAAGAGGACGACCGATCCTCTACCAAGGAGGCAGAATGTTATGCAACAACTTCAACCATCTCGGCTGCTCTCTTTCCAACTGCAGATTCCTACACACCTGCTCCTTCTGCTGAGGCGCTCACTCAAGAACCTCTTGCCCCCACAACCCAACTGCTCTACCCGACTGACTATTAAAGTATCTCGGCACACCAGTCAAGGTAAAAGCATTAGCCACTGCCTTACTAGACCACCCCAACAGAGAGTTTGTAGATTTCCTTATCAATGGATTAAAAAACGGCTTCCTTCCAGGCATAGAGATAATCCCAGACACTTCTCATCTCTCCCATAACCTCCAGTCCGCTCTCTCCGAACCAGACATCGTTGACACATTAATAGCTAAAGAAGTCCAAGAAGGATTCATGATAGGCCCATTTAAAGAACCTCAGTTTTCTCCATTTCGCATCAGTCCCATTGGAATCAACACCAGGAAATACTCCGGGAAAAGAGATTAATCATCGACCTGTCCTCCCCCCATGGCTCACACATTCCCAGCATCAATAGCATCATTCCAGCCCCAGATTTCTCCATGAAATACGCTTCCATCGACCAAGCCATCACTCTCATCCGCAAGGCAGGCCATGGAGCATGACTCTCAAAAGCAGACATCACCAGTGCTTTCAAAGTCATGCCCATTCACCCAGAATTCTGGCATTTCTTCTGAATATTCTGGAAAGGAGCTTATTATTTTTCAGTGCACCTCACTTTCGGCTACAGAAGCAGCCCCAAAATCTTTGACTCCCTCTCGGAGGCTTTATGTTGGATTCTCATCAATAACCACAGGCTTCCCTACGTCCTCCACCTCCTTGACGACATCCTCATCATCACACCTACATCCGCAAGTGTTTTCTGAACTAGGCGTACCCCTTTCAAAAGAAAAGACCTTAGGGCCATGCACCTCCATCGATTTTTTAGGCATCACCCTAGACTCCATCTCCTTTCAAGCATCTCTACCTCCCAAGAAAATATTGCTCCTATCAAACTGTCTTCTAGCAGACAGGTGCACAAAGCAACAGCTGCTAGCCTTCCATGGCCACCTTAACTACGCCATCAGAATAATTCCCCAGGGAAAATCTCCACCGGATTCGGCTGCTACTACAGCGGCCGCTGGTTCGCTTCCGAATGGCCACCAGAGTTTAGCTGTCTAATTCAGCAGCCAGACCTTCCCTCATCCGCACTTTACAAAATGTATCCCATCATCATAGCAGCCATCCTTTGGGGGCATGAATGGTCCAGACATTCCATACTCATCCACTCAGACAACTCGGCAGTAGTTGAAATCATAAATAAAGGCAGATCCCGTTCCCCGGCAATCATGCATTTAGTCCGCAGACTGACACTAATATCAGCGCAACGCCAGTTTATCATCCGAGCAGCACACGTTCCAGGATACCACAATAGCATAGCTGACTCATTGTCTCGTTTTTCTTTTCAGAAGTTCAGAATCTTGGCTCCAGAGTCAGACATCCATCCCACGCCAGTCCCACCATTTTCAGCCACCATCTTCAACTAAATCCACAGCTGGAAGACCTTTCATACGCTTCACGAGAAGCTATCCTCAACGGCCTTGCTCAGAGTACCCTCTCTGCTTAGTTGACTGGTTGGAACTGTTTTAAGGCTTACCACTTTTTCTAGCAACTCTCATTTCCTCTAATGAATGTTTGGTCCATCTGCAACTTCGTCACTCATGCCCATTCCAACCAAAATATCAGGGTATCCTCCATTCAGACTTATCTATCCGGAATCAACTTTATCTACAAACTCGCCACTGGCGACCAATGCCACTACATTTCTCACTCTCACGTATCTATGCTCATTAGAGGTCTACGAAAACAAGAACCAGTCCTCACCATTAAACGCTTGCCCTTAACTTCTGACCTCCCGAGCCAATGCATCCACACATTACGTTCCGGCTACTTGAGCCCTTCGATCGACCAAACATTAGAATGCATGTTCTTTCTCGCATTCTTCGGCTTCATGAGATGCTCGGAATTTGCCCCGTCGACTTCAGCCTTCAATCCAGCCATTCATCCCAGCCTCTCAGACATCACCGCTGATACGCCAGATTCTCTGATATATACCCTAAAGAGAAGTAAAACCGACCAATTCGGAGAGTCATTTCCAATCTACATTTTTCACCTCAACTCCTTCCTTAGTCCTTATGAGCTACTTTCGGAATACGTTCTTTCCAGATACGCCAACCATTCATCTCCCCAAGAACCACTCTTCCTCGCAGAAAACAAAAAAATGGCCACAAGATTCTGGTTTAACAAACACTTCCAAAATATTCTCAGCACCTCCGGCATATCTCCTCAACATTACTCCATACATTCCTTTCGGATCGGAGCAGCCACCACGGCCGCCAGCATGGGTATCTCGGACGAGAAAATCAGAGTCCTAGGTCGCTGGTAATCCGAAGCGTACCGCCTATATATCCGTAATAATCTTAACGATCTCCGTCAAGCTCAAGCCCGCATTGGCTCATCCAAACCTTTGGGGGTCTTCAAGTAACCCAGCTTACTACCTACCGAGACGAAGCCCCCACTCTGAGTCTCCCTGGACTAGACTCCCTGATCAGCCAGACGGAGAACCATAACATCCTTTCCCCCATCCCTTTCGACCCATCTTCATTCCATAAAGCTAATTCTGCATAGTTGTGGCGTGGTCCTTGCTAGTGAACAAGTTAACTGAGGTTCGGGAGCAAGGCCACGCCTCAACTAATCAGCTCGTTCCCCGTCTGTATATTTACACTGAACCCACCTTCACCGCACCGTTTGTCTCAGTTTCTCGATATATACAGTATATATATATATATATATATATATATATATATATATATATATATATATATTAGAGGTGGGCATAGATTAATTTTTTTAATCTAGATTAATCTAGATTAATTTTGAAATTAATCTAGATTAATCTAGATTAAAATGGCTCATTTGAATTCTGCCGAAGGCATTCAGAATATGTGTGCTACCCAGGTGGCGCATTAGACCAGGGGCTCATCTCCTGTTTCCAAAATGCATCACAAAATGCTTGAGAAAGCTGTTCTACTCATAGACTGTAAAAGGTTACTACTGTACTGTTACCGTCCGTAGGCAACATTAGGTAGGCCTATGTTATTATCAACTACTATAGGCTATCAATTAGGGATGGGCGATATGGCCTAAAATCTATATTGTGATGCAGCCTCTTGCGATAACGATTTACAGTATATTATAATAAAACCATTTCAGAACAGATTACACAGACCCATGCTAAACAACTGCTAAATGTATTTTTTTTTAAAGGGTGTATGTAGTTTTGAGAACATATATTGTGCAAAACTGTAAGTATACAACATAATTTTGCAGATAAATAAAATTTAAGTACACTAGCTGCAGAGACTTAAGTAGGTCTAATGTTTATTATGGCTTGGAGCTTATGAAACCCCAAATTTAAAATTAGAATATTGTCTAACTGATGTCTTTTCAGTTAAAAAGAAACACAACAACGATTCTTAAAATCGAGATGATGTGCTACACCACTAAGCAAGGCTGGATTAGTACCCCCAGGGGCCCCTGGGCACTGAAGCTCATGGGCCCCCTCCCCTACCTGACAACCACACCCTCCAAAGGAACACACACCAGGTGTGGGATTTAACATGCCAATCACTATTGATCAAAAGCTGAATGACTAGTTCACAAGACAATGATACGAAATACATTTTTCTGAAAAGTATGGCTGCACGATTTGGGGAAAATGTCATATTGTGATTATTGAGGTCAATATTGTGATATGCGATTGCGATATAGTAAACAAATGGTTTCATGAGTTAACTTGCTTATTTCTCAAGTAAAATGCACACACAGATTAGTGATAATGCTGAAATTTGTAGCCCATTTCTCAACTCAAACTAGAAACAACAACTAAATGCACTGTGTTTTCAAATTAAAATAAATTCAATATTGTTATTTGTCTCAATAATACAAGAGTTAAAAATAAATGTCATATTTACCTGTGCCTGTCAAACAGGTAGACCTAGGACATATACCGAAATTGTCAAACTGCACTGCATACATTATAAATTAAATATAGACTAATCCTTATTATAGCAAAAAAAAAAAAAAAAAACTTTAGTCAACAGCAGTGAGTAATTTTCTCTGTTCTTTTTGTTCTTTGATTAACTTTACTGACAGAAAGCTTTATTGGCTGCTGTCTCTTTAAGACCAGCTGACGGAGACGCGGCTCTCGCACGCGCCTCATTCTTTCACAACTCTTGACGTTCATCATAAGACAGCTCTTATGTTATGAAGATACTCGACAAAACGGACATTTTGGCATAATTGTGTGTGTTATTGTAAGTTCAAGCACGAAAGATAACTGTATTCTGGCGTGCTGTCTGTGCGCACGATACTGGCGCGCGCGCGTCTTTCTGTGTCTGTGTGTGTGTGTGTCACAGTCAGACTTTTGTCTTGTCGCACATGAATTGTTTAAAAGCATTTGCATGAATAAGAGATCATATAATGTAATATACACTTTTTTAAAATTCTGATTGGATAATTATCAAGATCGAGGCAAAGCCTTGTGTATACTATTTTTTTGTAGCAGCGAACGTGGCAAAAAAAAATAAAAAAAAATATTGGAATGGGAATAATACGCGCGCGCTGGTATTCAGTGATATCATGTTTCGTTTTGAATTTGAGGTGGTAGAACGGATTAGTCATGTGTTAACTTACCGAACTGTTACCCCACACACTCTGTATATAGTTTGCTGCTGCTCGTCTGACGGCTTAAACCCGAACCAAGTCCAAATAATGGATGTTGCACCGATCTTTTTCACCAGCTTTCACTTTCAGCCGTGTTTACTTAAGATGACGACGAATATGCGTTGCAGCCGGGTTTACCTCGCGGCCGCGGGTAGATTGCGTCATCATAGCTTGTGTAGTATAGAGCCATCTCCCAACCCAACTTGGAGAATAGATTAACGGCGATATTTTTTTTATCGCGCGATAAGAGTCTCGCGTTAACGCAGCACGTTAACGCCGATAACGGCCCACCACTAATATATATATATATATATAAACATATGTTACCGGCAAAGTGTGAAATCCCGGTATTGTATAGAATGCCTAGGCAATGTATAGAATGCCTGATGTTTTTTGGCAAACTGTGAAATGTAAGTTTTTTGTGAAAATGTTACATACTTTTCCTAGGCATTCTATACAATTCCTAGGCATTATACAGAATGACCAGTACCATTTAGGCAAAGTGTTAAAAGGGCACAAGATGAGAAGCCTTTATTAATTAATACGCATTTGAAACTGAAAGAACAAAACTACGAAATAAAGCACAGAAGCCTTTATTAATTAATACGCATTTGAAACTGAAAGAACAAAACTACGAAATAAAGCACAGGATATTCTTACCGGAAAACAATGAAAGCAGAACTGAGATTGAAGTGCTTGTTACACTAAGAAAGGCCGGAGTAACACGTGGAATTGTACTCACTTTTCTTCTTCACACAAAAACACCTTATATTTTGGCACTTTGATCTTGTACATGAACAGAATATTGTTACCGGTAAAATACAAAGCAGAACTGGCATGACCTACTTGTTGCAGCAGGGAAGGCTAGAGTGACATTTTGAATTGCACTTCATTTTCTTTTTCACACAAAGGCACCTCATATATTGCCATTTCGTCTTGCACATACACCTGACGAATCCTTGGCCGCTTCCTGTGGACTGAGAAGTAGCTGCAGATCGGAGAGGTATTTCGTGGTCAGGAACGTCTTCAATTCTCATTAAGTTCTTTGGACATACGGTGAATTGTGATCTGGCGTAGAGTTGCTTCAAGATTCCTTGTGCAGTTCCAAGTCGGTAAAAGCCATCTTCCGTCACGTTCATAACAACTGCCAAGAGATTGCGTGAGTCACCCCGCCATTTGTCGACGTCGGGAATCGGAACTCGCACAGTGGCACCCAAAGGCACAGGAGGACATTTTTTGTCAGAATTCCTTTTCATTTTTTTGGCCTGAATCTCAAGGTTCGATTTCGATTCCATTTTACTTTGGATAGCTTTCTCAATATTGAAGCAAACATTGCACAAAATGCTAACCCCATAACCTTCTACTTCGTCGCCGTCATCGTCTTTAGGAGAATGTCCACAGATGGCATGAACGTTTCGGCCACATTTTCGACATGTATGAGCACCGCTGGTTTCTTTTAAGCAGACGCAACAGATAGCGGAAGAAGAAGGATTTTCGGTAAC
This sequence comes from Leuciscus leuciscus, assembly GCF_965113295.1. Classification (NCBI taxonomy): domain Eukaryota; kingdom Metazoa; phylum Chordata; class Actinopteri; order Cypriniformes; family Leuciscidae; genus Leuciscus; species Leuciscus leuciscus. The sequence continues at coordinate 34,061,635 of NC_138741.1, read as the reverse complement.
CACGGAAATGGAAGGCTCTTCGATAACCATGGCTTCATCACTGTTTTGGTTTCCTCCATCATGGATTGCATTCTCATCTATGTCTTCTGCAGGGAGCTGTGCCTCTTGCATTGATTCATCTTGTGCCTCTTGCATTGATTCATCTCGTCTTTCTTCCTGCTGTTGTGTTGTTTGTACGCTCTCTATTATTTTTTCGAGCTCTTCCTCAGTCTCTATGTCTTGTAAAACGTCGTCAGGCAGGGACGACGTCGAGAGACCTACTCTAGCTTTGCAGCCGAACAGAGCTTCGTATGGTGACCTCTTAATCCCAGAATGAAAAGCTCTGTTCTTCATAAGTTGAAAGAACCACAATCCCTCACTCCAGCAGCTAGTTTTTTCATCTTGCATCCAAGCACACAGCATATTTTCAATGTTCTGATTAGCTCTTTCGACGCTCCCCTGACTTTGTGAGTGGCGCGGCTTACCATGGACGATCTTCAGGGTGGGCCAATACTCCTTTAGGCTGCTTACCACATTGTTTGCAAATTCCCTGCCGTTATCGGATTGTAGAATCGTTGGAGCACCAAGCAACGTGAATATGTCGACGAGCTTGTAGGCTACTTCTTCCGCTCTCTTTGATTTCAGAGCACTGAGAACTACAAACTTAGTGAGATGATCTTGGTACACCATTATAAACTTGTACTCTCTGTCAGGATGGGACTGAAAATCAATGAGATCGACCTGACAACGGGAGTTGAATTCAGAAAAAACCATTGGCTTGACCACAACACCTTTTTTAACACCTTTTTGCTACTTCTGGCAAGGCTCACAAAGGTGAATGTACAGCTCAATATCATGACGGGTAATGTTCTTATACTTGGGTGAAAGTTCTTTCAACATCCTGTCCCGTCCTCCATGACCAATAGCCAAATGGGCCTTATGGAGTACGTCAAATAACTCGGAGTCCGCAACGTAAAACTGAATAGCACTCGTACCTTCTTTAACAGGATAGATCAACTTAGTCTTATTCTCGACCATCATTACGTCATAGTGTTTCAACAGCCAATAGTCCCGTGGTTCCTTCTTAATGGTCGTCTTAGCCTTTTTCACATCGTCCACTAACTTTTGGTAACTGGTTTCGGTTAAGGAAACACATTTTTTAGCAGCATTGGCTCTTACTTGAGATAATTCATCGCAGAACCGTCGTTGTGGCGTCAGTATGGCGTGATTCCTGTCTTGGCACTACACTCCCTTCCGACATGGTGATACAAGAACCACGGGAAAGGATGACGGGAGAGCGTCTGTGGAAACTCAGCCGGATGCCAACGCCACCGCAAACAGTAAACAGCGGGATAAAAATGGCGGTATTTGCCCGGCCCTGGAGCTGAACGTGAAGCTGCTTCTGCTCACACTGACCTTGAAGAAATCGTCCTGATGAACCACACAGTAGTTCAGCAGACTCTTGATCAGGCCGTCCTAGGCAATGTATAAAATATCAATCATTTCACACTTCGACGTTCGATTTCGGGCATTCTATACATTACCTAGGCATTCTATAGAATGCCGGATTACACACTTTGCCGGTAACATATGTATATATATATGTATTGTTAGGATTGTGTTGCTTGGGTGTTTTGGTTTCTTTCTTTTCATTGGCAGGTTCTGTGATTGAGGCGTGATTGGAGTACACCTGATGCTCGTCTTGGCTGTTATTTAAACCTGGTGTGAGAGTTTGTTGAGGCGGCTGCTCCTTTGTTGCTCGAGCAGTTTGCCAGAGCCATGCTCCAGTTGTGTGTCATTATGTTTTGTTGTAAATAAATATTATGTTAAAATGTGATTCCGCCGTGTCGTCTCCCTTTATGTTACATCTCTGAGCCAGGTGTAACATATGGGGGCTCGTCCAATTTAAAATTGTTTGGTTAATAAGTTGTTGTATCTTTATTTGTTAGGTGGGAGAGACTGAGGCGGAAAAAACAAAACAAGATCGGTATGAAGCATTGGTTCTTATTTTGGTCAGCACTGAAAAGGTGAGTTCTTGCGGTTAAAATGGTGTGTTTCTTTATACTCCCCAGTTAGGTAGTAGTGACATTTGTTTGTTGTTTTTTTTGTTGTTTTAGTTTGTTATTTTTGTGTGTCTCCTGGGTCGAGTGCACTGCCGTGGTGTTAGTTCCGAACCGTTTGTTCGGTTCTGCGCCAGCGGTATTCGGGTGCTTCAAAGGGCTTGACTCTCGGGAGCGCATGAAGATTAGTAGTAGATAGTTAGAGGGGTGTTATGATTAGGTGGGGAGGTGGAGAATGGATGCACAGATTTTGACCGTAAGAATTACCTGAGCTGAATTGGTATTAGAATTATTGGTAGGTTAGATTATTCTTTTTGTTTTTGTATTGTTACATTATGGCATCGATTGAAGAATTTTGTAAAGCTCCGTCAGATGAGTTGTTAAATCTGTGTTCGAAGAAACAGCTGTGGGAAATTGTGGAATGGTATGAATTGAGTGGTGTTGATAAGCGATTGAGAAAAGACGAGGTGCGGGAAGTGGTAAGAAAGAAATTGAGCGATCTTCAGATATTACCAATCATGTCTGGAAAAAGTGTAGCTCAGAAATCAATTTCATTCGTTGGGTTATCGTTTGAGCAGCAGAAAGAGCTTATTAAAATACAACAATTGCATGAAAAAGAGATGCGTGATCGTGAGATAGAATTAGAAAAATGTAAACTGGAGGATGTGATGAGACAGCGTGAAATGGAGTTTGAAAAAATGAGAAATGAGCAGAAATTAGCAGTAGAGCGACAGAATCAAGAGTTTCAATTAAAGTTGGAGAGCCTGAAACTTCGAGGTGAGGGGAGCTCATCTGGGGATCACGCAGACTATTCGTTTAATTTAATTAGTAGTCTGAAATTGTTGCCTGTCTTTAATGAGAAAGATCCTGATGTTTTCTTTTCATTATTTGAAAGCATAGCAGACGAACGGGGATGGCTGGAGACCGACCGTACAGTTATGCTTCAATCTGTGTTAGTGGGCAAAGCTCAGGAAGCGTATACTGCTCTTTCAGTAGAGGACAGAAAGAAGTATGAAAGTGTAAAATCTGCTGTGTTAAAAGCTTTTGAGTTGGTCCCAGAGGCTTATCGCCAACGTTTTCGGACGTGGAGGAAAAGTGAGAGACAAACTCATGTGGAGGTTACACGGGAGTTAAGTAATCACTTTGATCGCTGGTGTATGACATCCAAAGTACAGACATTTGGTGAGTTACAGGAAATGATAATTATTGAACAGTTGAAAAATATCGTTCCTGATCAAATTGCAGTATACATTAACGAAAATAAACCTCGCATTGCCACGGAGGCTGCATCATTAGCAGATGATTTTGTTCTGACTCATAAGAATCGATTTAATTATGGGAGTTGCGGAAATGGACATTCTGATCTTAAACTATCACAACAACGTGATCGAGGTGCACCTTCTCGGAGGGTGATATCTGATTCTATGTGTCGTTACTGTTTGGAAGTTGGACATTGGAAGAATGAATGTCCTGTACTTAAAAGCAAACAGGGACGGGGCAAGAATAAAAATTCTGCGCCTGTGCTTTTGATGAGTTGTCTGCCGCATATGCCTGGTGACGTGGAGGGAAATTTGTCTGTGACAAAAAGTTGCTTTGAAAATAAACCCAATACAGGATATGGGCCATTTATGTCGAAAGGGTTTGTTTCTCTTGTAGATGGACGTGAGAGAGTACCGGTAAGAGTCTTGCGGGACACTGGTTCTTCAGAGTCTTTTATTTTGGAATCCGTACTGCCATTTTCATCTAGTTCATATATTGATAAAAAAAAATTAATTCGAGGGATTACACTTCAAACGTTGTCTGTACCTTTGCATACATTTATTTTGCAATCCCAGTTAGTCGATGGGGAAGTGACTATGGGAGTGCGCCCTTCTTTGCCTGTGGAGGGAGTTGATATCATTTTGGGCAACAATTTGGCTGGTGAGAGTGTGTGGCCGGTGCTGTCTCCTTCACCAATTGTCACTCCGAAGTCCTTACCTGAGCAGGGGTGTCGAGAGATGGAGAATGCGTCTTGTGTTGTGACGCGGTCTAAGGAAAAAAAACTGAATGAGGTTGAATTGACTAATACCAGCGTACCGGTTGCTCTTGGATTGTCTCTTTTGTCTAAAATTTCTCGTGCAGAACTTGTCATCGCACAGAGGGAAGATCTTGAGTTGAAGAGGTTGTTTGCTGCTGTTCTCCGACCAGAAGATGTGGAGAGTCAAGTCAAGTCAAGTCAAGTTTATTTGTATAGCGCTTTTCACAATACAGATTGTATCAAAGCAGCTTCACAGTATTCAATTTAAATAATACAACAAAGTTTGTTTCAAGAGGAATTTATTGATTGATAAAATTAAATTAAGTATCCCCAAAATATCCCCAACTGAGCAAGCCAAAGGCAACAGTGGCAAGGAACCGAAAAACTCCATCAAGTTTCCTAATGGTGTCCTAAAACTCCATCAGGTGACCTAATGGAGAAAAAAAACCTTGGGAGAACCCAGGCTCAGTCGGGGGCCAGTTCTCCTCTGGCATTTATGAGCTAGAGGCCGGATTGTAGTTTGAACTGTGGGATTATATGAATGCCTGGCTGAAGAGATGCGACTTTAATCTAGTTTTAAACTGGGAGAACGAGTCTGAGCAACGAACAGTATCAGGAAGACTATTCCAGAGTTTTGGAGCCAAATGTGAAAATGCTCTCCCTCCTTTGGTGGTTCTGAATATCCTAGGTATGACCAAAAGCCTTGAATTTAGTGATCTTAAAGAGCGCGATGGATTATAGGGCGATAGAAGATCCGTTAAATAGACTGGAGCTAAGCCGTTTAGGGCTTTATAAGTCAGTAGCAATACCTTGTAATTAATACGGAACTTTATAGGTAACCAATGCAGTGATGATAAAATCGGTGTTATATGATCATATTTTCTTGATCTCGTAAGAACTCTAGCGGCGGCATTTTGGACTAACTGTAGCTTGTTTATTGAGGATGCAGGACAACCAGCTAATAAGGCATTACAGTAATCCAGTCTCGAGGTCATGAATGCATGAACTAACTTTTCTGCATCAGAAACTGATAGCATATTACGTAGCTTAGCAATGTTTCTAAGGTGGAAAAAGGCTGTTTTTGTAACATATGAAATATGATTTTCAAAAGACAGGTTGCAATCGAGTATAACACCCAGGTCTTTTACTGTAGCGGATAAAGTAACAGGACATCCTATGATGTTAAAGTTGTATTGTGCGAGGTTTTGTGGGCGGTTTTTTGAACCGATAAGTATTACCTCTGTCTTGTCTGGTTTTAATAAAAGAAAATGACGCGTCATCCAATCTTTTATATCTTTAACACACTCTGTCAATTTGGAAAATTTAGTGTTTTCATCCGGCCTTGATGAAATATATATTTGAGTGTCATCAGCATAACAATGGAAACTAATTCCATGTTTCCTTATAATATTTCCAAGTGGCATCATATATATTGCTGCAACTGGATATTTTATACATGATGAAGTATTGTTGCGAAAGTGGCTTGCCCAGAGTGAAGAGTGTGGTGGTGAGTCACAGATTCAAGTTGTTGTACCTGAGAAGTTCAGAGATGTTGTACTCCAATTGGCTCATGGTGATCAAGCTGGGCATTTAGGTGTAAAAAAGACATATGACAGGGTTTTGAGGCATTTTTATTGGCCATTATTGAAGAAGAATATCTCGCGATTTATTAAAACATGTCATACATGCCAAGTGACCGGAAAACCTAATCAACCATTGAAACCGGCTCCCTTGTATCCAATACCTTCAGTAGAGCAACCTTTTGAACATCTGTTGATTGATTGTGTTGGTCCGTTACCTCCCCCGAAGTCGGGAAGTAAATTTCTCTTGACTGTGATGTGTCAAAGTACTCGCTATCCAGCGGCTTATGCGATGCGTAATATTACTACTCGGTCCGTTGTAAAGGCCCTGTCTCAGTTTATTTCAATTTTCGGTATCCCTAAGGTAATTCAAAGTGACCAGGGAACGAATTTTACGTCTAAAATGTTTGCGGAAATTCAACAGTTGGGAGTTCAACATCACGTTCCAGCGCGTACCATCCTCAAAGCCAGGGGGCGCTGGAACGGTTTCACCAAACGCTTAAGTCCCTTTTACGTGCGTATTGCGTTGAGTTAAATCGAGACTGGGAGGAAGGACTTCCCTGGCTTTTGTTAGCTGCAAGGGAGGTCACACAGTCTAGTTTGGGTTTTAGTCCCAACGATTTGGTTTTTGGACACAAGGTGCGCGGTCCACTTGCCGTTCTGGGTGATCAGTTAAGAGGTAAACAGCCACCAAAAAGTTTGCTTGAATACGTAAATGGTTTTAGAAGACGTTTGTTTTTGGTTGGTCAGGCAGCACGGAAAAATTTGGAAAAAGCGCAGATAAAGATGAAAAAGTTGTTTGATCGTCAGTCTGAACAGCGGGTATTTAAATCTGGGGATCAGGTTTTGGCATTGTTGCCTTTAGTGGGCTCTCCGTTTTGTGCAAAATTTATGGGACCATACACTGTTATGCGCTCGTTGTCCGACCTTAATTATGAAATTGCAACCCCAGACAGAAAGAAATCAACCCAAGTTTGTCATGTAAATTTATTGAAACCTTTTTTCTCCCGTGATTGTCAACAAACTGATGTTAAATCATCTGCGGTGGTCAGTCTTGTGGCTGATGAGCAGGGTCAGTTCTTGGGGGGAGAGAAGGAAGAGGTTACGATTTTAGATGATGCTGTAATGCTCCCTCGATTAAAAAATTCTGAGACTCTAAAAGATTTAAAGAGTTTGTTGTCTCATTTGTCGGTTTTGCAGCGAGAAGAGCTGTCACAATTGATATGTGAGTTTCCATTATTATTTGGGGATGTTCCATCAAAAACTCATTTAATAGAGCACGATGTGGATGTGGGTGATGCTTCACCCATACGCCAGCGCTTTTATCGTGCCCCTTTTGAAAAACGGTTGAAGTTAGAGTCAGAGATTCAGTATATGTTGAAGAATAATATTGCAAAACCATCGTCTTCAAGTTGGGCTTCGCCGTGTTTGCTGATTAGGAAACCGGATGGAACGTTTAGGTTCTGTACGGACTATAGGAAAATTAATAAAATCACCAAACCTGACGCCTTTCCACTCCCGAGGATGGAGGATTGCATAGATCAAGTGGGCTCGGCGAAATATGTCAGTAAATTTGACTTACTTAAAGGGTACTGGCAGGTGCCTTTGACACCTCGAGCACAGGAAATAACTGCGTTTATAACCTCTTCGGGGTTGTACTCTTATTCTGTTATGAGCTTCGGGTTACGCAATGCTCCTGCGACATTTCAAAGATTAATGAATCGGATAGTCTTTGGTTTAGAAGGTTGTGCGGTTTATTTAGACGATGTTATAGTTTACAGCGATAGCTGGGATCAGCATGTGAGACGGGTACGAGATTTATTTCGTCGTCTGATGGAGGCTAATTTGACTGTGAATTTAGCTAAATGTGATTTTGCACGGGCAACTGTTTCTTATTTGGGAAAAGAGGTGGGCCAAGGGTTGGTGCGCCCGTTGCGCGCTAAGGTGAGTGCGATAGAAAATTTCCCTATTCCAGGTACTAAAAAAGAGCTTATGAGGTTTATTGGGATGGCTAGTTACTATCGCAGTTTTTGTCCAAATTTTTCATCGGTCGTTTGTCCCTTGACTAATCTTTTAAAGAATTCCGCTAAGTTTGAGTGGACTTCACATTGTCAAAGGGCATTTGAGAATGTGAAGTTGCTGTTGACTGCTGCCCCTGTCTTGGCAGCGCCCCAAAGTGGTCTTCCGTTTGAGATTCAGGTTGACGCAAGTCAAGTGGGAGCAGGGGCGGTTCTTCTCCAGACTCATCAAGGGGGTATCAGTCATCCAGTTAGTTATTTCTCACGCAAGTTTAATTCATATCAATTCAATTATTCTGTTATTGAGAAGGAGATGCTAGCACTGATTTGGGCATTACAACATTTTGATGTGTATGTTGGGGGAGGGTCCCCAGTTGTCATTTATTCGGATCACAATCCTTTGACATTTCTTCATTCATTACAGAGTCCGAGTCAACGTTTAATGAGGTGGATATTGTTCTTACAGCCTTATAATTTGACGATTAAACACATCAAGGGAATTGAGAATGTTTTAGCGGATACTCTGTCACGTGCCCCTGTGTTGGAGTGAGGTTGTGGTCTCCAATTGATGTAAGTTGACCTACCTTTAAGTATGTAAGTGATTAATTTTGATGTGGGATATTTTTTTTTAGGGGGGTGTGTTAGGATTGTGTTGCTTGGGTGTTTTGGTTTCTTTCTTTTCATTGGCAGGTTCTGTGATTGAGGCGTGATTGGAGTACACCTGATGCTCGTCTTGGCTGTTATTTAAACCTGGTGTGAGAGTTTGTTGAGGCGGCTGCTCCTTTGTTGCTCGAGCAGATTGCCAGAGCCATGCTCCAGTTGTGTGTCATTATGTTTTGTTGTAAATAAATATTATGTTAAAATGTGATTCCGCCGTGTCGTCTCCCTTTATGTTACATCTCTGAGCCAGGTGTAACAGTATATATATATATATATATATATATATATATATATATATATATATATATATATATATATATATATATACATATATATATATATATATATACATATGTATATATATATACATGCATATATATAAAAAACTTAAAAATATACTTTTAAGATTTGAAGTACACTCCAAGTGCACATTCAATACAATCAAGTGTACTTCTTTTTCACAAGCGCATGTAGACAGTGTAGCACAGCTCACTAGGGTTTGAAATGGAGCCAAAATGTGAAGAACGATATCTGCTGACATACTGTCCTGTGCACATGCACATCCGCAAAAATCATGAAAATCATGTGGCACTGCGTGAACAAGGGATAATTTTTCACCTGGCCATTTGTGTCTTCGGATTCCACTGATTCCAGGAATTTCTTACTGAAAAACCTTCTTCCACTGCCTCCTGGCATTCCATTAAAAACCCATATTACAAAAAACAAGGCAGAGATAGCAAAGGAACAAACTGAAGTATGAATTAAATGTATCAAGAGAACAGATGAAATTGGTGTTATCGATCAGGATGGGCCTGGGAAATGTGCAGGTGAATCCAATCATTCTCTGTCCCGTGTGATTTATGAAGTGTGCAGAAGCTGTCTGGTCAGTAGAACACATGTAAACCTGCAGATAGGCACTTCAGCTTTGTGATACATGTTTTGGCCACACATGGATACCCAAAAGCGGTCCATTATTTAGCAATACACCATAGGAGGGAGGTCTCCGTGATTTAGTGCACACTGAAAAAGGTTACACGACCCGGTCCTTCATAGGTTGTTGCAGACAAAGGAGAGATTTTATTAACAAAACCAAAAACTCTGGAGTGCAAGACAAAGGCAAATCAACCTTAACAATGACAATAACAGACTAAGAACTGAACTAATCAGGGGTATATATACACAGGACAAAACAAGGACTTAATCAGTAACTATGGAAACCAAATAATGGACAAAAAAGACAAGTAAACTCAAAGAACGTGACATAACACTCTAATCAGAAATCATAGTTTCCTGTTTACACTTGCTTTGGTCAATTAGTCTAAAAGCAAATAATTGTTATACATTTTTTTTTTAAAGAAATCATTTAGTTGAAATATTATTATCAGGGCTCCAGACTAACTTTTTTCACCTCCGTCCTGGAACCGTCCTGAAAAACTATTTGAACCGTCCTAAAGTGAATGTCAACCGTCCCAAAATAAACATGTTGTTTCTGTACTTTGTTATTATCATCTATAGTTGTTAGTTACATAATAAAAACACCATTCAAATGTTTATGATATATATTATTATATTTATTTAGCTCCATTCAAAGTAGTTATCTCTAAACAGGTAAAAAACAGATTTAATAAAAAATAACAGGAGTTAAATGCTTTATGTATTCATGCAGAACAAATTTTTTTCTTCTTTTTTACATATACGAAAAATAACAAGTACATACAGCTCAAAACGTTTTTGAGTTGGTTGGATTAAAAAATAACAAATAAATACAGGTGACTACATATCTAAAAAATATCATCATTCTTTATTCTTTCAAGCAGCAGACATATTTATTTGTATGAATTAAATATAATGAATCATTATTAAAGCTATTAACGAGCAGTGAATGCTTTTCTCTTTTTCTTTTGTTGCTTGATAAATATTAAGGACACAGACCGCATTAGGTTTATTACCCACTGTCACTTTAAGACATCATGTCCAATGACATGCGGATCCAATGCACTGATGCACATTCGATACACTCACAACTGTTTAAGACATAACCAACATAGTTTACGTGAATACTCTCCAAAACGGACATTTAGACATATTTGTGTGCATTTGTCCACTCAGACACGAAAGAGAGCTCAGTTCAGTACTCGCGCGCTGTATAGGTGTCTCTGTGCATGGCTGCACGCTTCGGGTCGGGTGTGTGCGCACAGAAAACCGTACCGAATAGAGCTCTTTTTTTGCGTCGTCACTCTTATTCAGATCTATATGTCTGCTCTACTCATTCTCCCAGACGTTTAAGTTTTTTAACGTTTTATGAGACATGCAGGATTCAGCGCATGTCAGCCCGTGTGCCGCTGGGTAGATCAGCACGTTACAGTACAAATGTGCGCATCTACCACAAACGCAGGACATCAGTTCTGACTGGATCGCTTCCCAAATCGTCACTATCTAACATTTTTTGTCTAGTTTTTATTCGTTGACGAAAATGTCAATAGATTTTTGTCATGGTTTGTGTCATTCAAAACTAGTTTTATTTAGTTATCGTCTCGTTTTCGTCTGTGAAAATAAGCCATGTGAGATGTACCGCGAAACAAGTCTCCGGGTGAGTAGCTGGCCAGTGATAGTAACTATAGTAACAGCATGAGAAGACGCGCTCCGTTGTAGTCAGCGCTTGGTCGGTTAATTTTGGCATTTTCTAAGTAAGTTACCCTAATAGGCTAGTAATAAATGAACACACATACAAAAATGTCTTTCGTCCTGTAGGCGTCCTGGAGAATATTTCTGTTCGTCCTAAACACATTTTCTATCGTCCCCAGGACGATAGGACGCCGTTAGTCTCGAGCCCTGATTATTATAGTGTTGTTGTGCTGAACACAAACTGGCTAGCTTTACTGACTGCAGAAATTATTGTGGGTTTTATTGATTTTTCTGGTGTTTTTTTTCTCAGTACATAACAGAAAACATGATGCACATTGTAAAAAAGACATCACAATAATTAACATTAACATTAATTAACATTATTTAAAGTCTTTCGATGAGAATATTCCTAAACTAAACCTCACTTAAAGGCAGGGTAGGCAGGTTTTTTCTAAAAAACTTTTTCCCAAATTTGTTTAAACTGTCTTTATATACCAATACATAATAAAAAAGTAAGTACTCTGAAAAAGAGAGTATACAAATCGAGTGTCTGTAGGCCTCACAGGGCTGCAATAAACACAGCTACTTATTTCTATTCGGAACGAATGAAATGATTGGCTGGGCGACTGTCACTCTCCCTCGCTACCATGGCTACCACCCCTGCTGCTACAGGAGCTGCCTACATGCGCGCACCCGTTTGACTCGAGGGAAGAGGCACGGAAGCCAACAGTGCCAACAGTGCTTTCATCGTGGAAGCTCTCACATGCAAAACACCATATATATTATGAATCTTACACGAAATTCACCTTCATCACAATATAACTGATGATAATGGGAAACCATGTATCAATGCAACCTGTTTTTAGCTTTGCCTTATGTTACTAGCTCGTTACCGAATCAAACTCAATATATTTTAAACTTTACCAGTATCGATATGCTAGCTTGATAGTGAGTACTCACAGCCATGTTAGTTGTTTATATTCATAATGATAAAGTTAGGTATTTTATTACATGTGATTCTGACATGATGTCACTACATGCTCTGGCAAACGCGTCCTCCTCCAGCTGAGCGGTTGGCATCGCGCGTTCATGTGTTTTGGGGGCGTGGCTTTGGAAGGAGTCCAGAAGGGAGGGGGTGGGAGTGAAAGGAACTAGATGTACCGCATCGCGGTACAAAATATGACCGCCGCTCAGGCCTGCACTGGCTTTCCACAAAAATAAATGACGTGGAGTAATTTGGCTGTATTGCGTGTTTATGTATATACCTAAAAAAAGTAATAGTATGTGCATGTCTGTCTGTGTGTGTGTGTGTGTGTGTGTGTGTGTGTGTGTGTGTGTGTGTGTGTGTGTGTGTGTGTGTGTCTGTGTGTGTGTGTGTGTGTCTGTGCGTGTATGTATGTGTGCGTACATGTGTGCGCGTGTGTGTTTGTGTGTGTGTGTCTGTGCATGTGGATTTGTATGTGTGTGTATGGGTGTGTGTCTGTGCGTGTGGATGTCAGTGTGTGTGCATGCTTGCGTTTGTTTGTATTCCTGCATGTGTGTGTGTGACAGTATCATCCTAAACCAGCAACCCTTCGCTCAACAGCACCATCTACAGGCCGATGAGTGTACAGTCACTAAATGTGCACATAAATGAATTTATTTTATACCCCCCCATGGATGAAATTCTACAAAACTTAGCAGAGGATACCCCCAGAGGTTGTCAAGTTAATCATACACATGAAATATGGTGCAGTTCTGAACATCTCCACTGAAGATAGGGGCGATTAAAGCAGAATAATATTGCATTTTCATTTTTTATGGGAGGGGCGCAAATCACAAATGAGTGATTATGGGCTAGGTTGATGTGGGCCCTTAAGAGCAACATACCATAAAAATTTCTTCATCCTCGGTGCCACGGTTCAGGTAGTTATTTAGGAAAGCTGAATTTTTTTGGGTTTGGGGGGGCCCAGCGCGGGGGGGGGGGTGGCCCCCGCGGACCAAACGGAATTTTTTCGTAGAAGTCTAGTGGGGCTACATGCCCACCAAATTTCATGTTCCCCGGTGTTTCGGTGTCCCTGGTATCGTTGACGAAAAATTTACGGGGGCCCCAGCGCAGGGGGGGGGAAGTGGCCCCCGGGGACCAAACGAAATTTTTCCGTAAAAGTCTAGTAGACCAACATACCATAAAAATGTCTTCATCCTCGGTGCCACGGTTCAGGTAGTTATTTAGGAAAAACTGCATTTTTTTGGGTTTGGGGGGGCCCAGCGCGGGGGGGAGTGGCCCCCGGGGACCAAACGAAATTTTTCCGTAGAAGCTAGTGTAGTGGGGCTACATGCCCACCAAATTTCATGTTCCCCGGTGCTTCGGTGTCCCTGGTATCGTTGACGAAAAATTTACGGGGGCCCCAGCGCGGGGGGGGAAGTGGCCCCCGGGGACCAAACGAAATTTTTCTGTAAAAGTCTAGTTGACCAACATACCATAAAAATTTCTTCATCCTCGGTGCCACTGTTCAGGTAGTTATTTAGGAAAAACTGCATTTTTTTGGTTTTGGGGGGGCCCAGCGCGGGGGGGAGTGGCCCCCGGGGACCAAACGAAATTTTTCCGTAGAAGTCTAGTGGGGCTACATGCCCACCAAATTTCATGTTCCCCGGTGCTTCGGTGTCCCTGGTATCGTTGACGAAAAATTTACGGGGGCCCCAGCGCGGGGGGGGGGGGGGGTTGTGGCCCCCGGGGACCAAACGAAATTTTTCCGTAAAAGTCTAGTAGACGAACATACCATAAAAATTTCTTCATCCTCGGTGCCACGGTTCAGGTAGTTATTTAGGAAAAACTGCATTTTTTGGGGTTAAGGGGGGCCCAGCGCGGGGGGGGGAGTGGCCCCCGGGGACCAAACGAAATTTTTCCGTAGAAGTCTAGTGGGGCTACATGCCCACCAAATTTCATGTTCCCCGGTGTTTCGGTGTCCCTGGTATCGTTGACGAAAAATTTACGGGGGCCCCAGCGCGGGGGGGGAAGTGGCCTCCGGGGACCAAACGAAATTTTTCCGTAAAAGTCTAGTAGACCAACATACCATAAACATTTCTTCATCCTCGGTGCCACGGTTCAGGTAGTTATTTAGGAAAAACTGCATTTTTTGGGGTTTGGGGGGGCCCAGCGCGGGGGGGGAGTGGCCCCCGGGGACCAAACGAAATTTTTACGTAGAAGTCTAGTGGGGCTACATGCCCACCAAATTTCATGTTCCCCGGTGCTTTGGTGTCCCTGGTATCGTTAACTAAAAATGTACGGGGGCCCCAGCGCGGGGGGGGAAGTGGCCCCCGGGGACCAAACGAAATTTTTCCGTAAAAGTCTAGTAGACCAACATACCATAAAAATTTCTTCATCCTCGGTGCCACGGTTCAGGTAGTTATTTAGGAAAAACGGCATTTTTTTGGGTTTGGGGGGGCCCAGCGCGGGGGGGGAGTGGCCCCCGGGGACCAAACGAAATTTTTCCTTAGAAGTCTAGTGGGGCTACATGCCCACCAAATTCCATGTTCCCCGGTGTTTCGGTGTCCCTGGTATGGTTGACGAAAAATTTACGGGGGCCCCAGCGCGGGGGGGGGGAAGTGGCCCCCGGGGACCAAATGAAATTTTTCCGTAAAAGTCTAGTAGACCAACATACCACAAAAATGTCTTCATCCTCGGTGCCACGGTTCAGGTAGTTATTTAGGAAAAACTGCATTTTTTTGGGTTTGGGGGGGCCCAGCGCGGGGGGGGAGTGGCCCCCGGGGACCAAACGAAATTTTTCCTTAGAAGTCTAGTGGGGCTATATGCCCACCAAATTTCATGTTCCCCGGTGTTTCGGTGTCCCTGGTATCGTTGACGAAAAATTTACGGGGGCCCCAGCGCGGGGGGGGAAGTGGCCCCCGCGGACCAAACGAAATTTTTCCGTAAAAGTCTAGTAGACCAACATACCATAAAAATTTCTTCATCCTCGGTGCCACGGTTCAGGTAGTGATTTAGGAAAAACTGCATTTTTTGGGGTTTGGGGGGGCCCAGCGCGGGGGGGGAGTGGCCCCCGGGGACCAAACGAAATTTTTCCTTAGAAGTCTAGTGGGGCTACATGCCCACCAAATTTCATGTTCCCCGGTGTTTCGGTGTCCCTGGTATGGTTGACGAAAAATTTACGGGGGCCCCAGCGCGGGGGGGGGGAAGTGGCCCCCGGGGACCAAATGAAATTTTTCCGTAAAAGTCTAGTAGACCAACATACCACAAAAATGTCTTCATCCTCGGTGCCACGGTTCAGGTAGTTATTTAGGAAAAACTGCATTTTTTTGGGTTTGGGGGGGCCCAGCGCGGGGGGGGAGTGGCCCCCGGGGACCAAACGAAATTTTTCCTTAGAAGTCTAGTGGGGCTATATGCCCACCAAATTTCATGTTCCCCGGTGTTTCGGTGTCCCTGGTATCGTTGACGAAAAATTTACGGGGGCCCCAGCGCGGGGGGGGAAGTGGCCCCCGCGGACCAAACGAAATTTTTCCGTAAAAGTCTAGTAGACCAACATACCATAAAAATTTCTTCATCCTCGGTGCCACGGTTCAGGTAGTGATTTAGGAAAAACTGCATTTTTTGGGGTTTGGGGGGGCCCAGCGCGGGGGGGGAGTGGCCCCCGGGGACCAAACGAAATTTTTCCTTAGAAGTCTAGTGGGGCTACATGCCCACCAAATTTCATGTTCCCCGGTGCTTCGGTGTCCCTGGTATCGTTGCCGAAAAATTCAGTAAGGTGACGAAAAAAAAAAAAAAAAAAAACTTTGACAATCCCTATATGACCGCTTTCGCTAGCTACGCTAGCGGCGGTCATAATAAGTAGCTGTGTTTATTGCAGCCCTGCGAGGACTACAGACACTCGATTTTTATACTCTCTTTTTCAGAGTACTTACATTTTAATTATGTATTGGTATATAAATAGCCTGGGAAAACCCAGACAACTTCCGGCAAATTTAGATTTGCTCTGCAAGTAGTCTGGCAAAGAGCTCATTCAAGGCCATTTCTAATCCGTCGAAATCGCGGCACCAATCAGAAACGTTTGGGCGGGCTTTACACAATGACGATCGCTCTGATTGGTTTTAGGTCTATCCAATTGCGCCCAGACGCATTTGAGCGACGTCCGTTGGTGAAGCGCACCAACTTTTAAATGCATTATTATATTCAAATTGCAAACACATGAGGACAGTCTCCATGAAAGACCCACTGGCAGATGAACGTTCTACTACATTTCTCTCCGAAACGGTAGGAAATTAAATTAGATTTAATAGAGGATTTTAACTGTGACAAGATGATTGACAGGGCAGTTTACGTGACAGGATGCACGCGACAGATCCGTCCGATAAAGATGACGAAGTAGTATGTCCCAAAGCTTGCCTACTTTTTACTTAAATACCTTTTCTTCACAAAAAGAGTACATACTTTTATGGCGTAGTGAAACTTATTGCGCCCAGAGGCATTTGAGCGACGTCCGTTGACCTGCCTACCCTGCCTTTAAACTTAACCTTAAGTGAAAATTCTACTCTCATAGTGTAGCTGATTTAGCTTTGGTCTATGGTGAAAATAAGTTGTATAAAGGCAACAAAATATTATATTAACCAATTGTCACATTATGTTCCTTTTTAGTTCTGTTCATTGACTCTAGTTGGTTTTCATTAGTCACAAGTATTCCTTTGTTCTAGTTTCCCGCCACTCATCAGTTATCATGGAAACTAACTCTAATCATCACAGCTTTTGTCTTCATCACCATGTATTTTAGTTCCTCCTTGTGCACTCTTCAGTTGTTGTCACATGTCTGTCCGGTCTTGTGTTGCACATGGGTGTTTTGTTGTTTTAGGCCATGTGCTCATGTCATTGTCTGATCCCTCCCACTTGTTATCTGATTATTGTTTGAGTTCTTTCACCTGTTCCCTCTTGATTAGTTCCCTTTATAAGTCCCCTCTTGTTTGCAGTCTGTGTCGGTTTGTTGTCTAATGTTTCTTGTTCCCCGTGATCCTGCAGTAAGTTTCATGTTCTGGTTTTGTTTTTGTTTTGCATTTACTAGTTATGTTTTCCCCCCTCGTGGGTTTTGTTTTGTGTTTGTTTTTCTTTATTGTTAATAAATATTCATTCTCCTGCACTTGAGTCCTCGCACCTTTTTGCACTCATCCCTACCGTGACAGTTGTCCAGTATTATTTGTGTGTAGACACTGTTATGTTGCCTTCTTGCATTTGGATTACCCAAGTTTGTTTTATGAAATAACCTTTTGTTTGTAGAACACTGTTTGAACCTTTTACATCATCTTCATCTGAACCAAACTGTGACAGAATACCGGACCACAAAAAATGGCTACAAGAGTGCAATTTATTGCAGCGACTTAAAACACTCGACCGCGGAGAACTTGTTGTGAATTGGTAAGTTTCTGGGCACAAAGAATTATAGAGCTGAGTAACGGAAATCTAATGACATGCTTCCTAATGACATCTCCCAAGGTTAGTATGAACAGGCTGAAAAGCAATGGTCCTAGTACTGAGCCTTGTGGTACTCCATACTAAACTTGTGATTGATATTACACCTCTTCGTTTACTGCTACAAACTGATAACGGTCAGAGAAGTATGATTTGAACCATGCCAATGCAATTCCACTAATGCTAACATAATTTTCGAGTCTATTTAAAATAATGTTGTGGTCGATAGTATCAAATGCAGCACTGCAGCACTAAGATCCAGTAACACTAATAGAGAGATATAACCACGATCGGATGATGAGAGCATTTGTAACTCTAATGAGAGCTGTTTCAGTACTATGATATGGTCTACATCCTGATTGGAAATCCTCGCAGATATCATTTCTTTCTAAAAAGGAACATGAGGGGCTTTCGCACCATGTAGTTCTAGGAACTTAATTCTAGGAACTATCCACCAGGGTGGTTTCCCAAGAACTAAAAGTTCCACCAGGGCCGTTTTCCAGGTGGCATTCGTGCCGCCAACAGCAACTCTGAAGTGACACAAGCCGGCCGACAACGAAGTCATTTCAGCGCAGCATTCAATAACATAAACAACAGGAGAATGGAGTACGCCGTGATGTGAGCTGTGTTTTCGATGTGTATACTGGGTTTTGTGAGAACTGAAATAGAATGTACACGCATAAGTTATGTGATGGAAAGAGCAAATCAGAGGGTTAAGATACGAAATTCTACATATGATCGAGTCTGAGAAAAGAGCACAACACCGCAGACAAAGGCGAAAGGCAAAGGCCGTTAACATTAACTTTCTTTATGTTAATGTCTTGTAACACTTTAAAATACTGTTTCGTGTTTAATGAATAGCTACACTGAAACAAATGAGTAATGCAATATTAATATGCTAGTTATTGCGTTAAGATCTTCACTTTAGAATTAACCATTATGAAAATTGTTTTGCTACCAAAACCATAGTTTAGCTATGGTATTTGTGTATTTATACAAATGGTAATCAATACGCCAAAAACATGGTTTACTGTAATAAAACGTATTGATTACCATATGTGTAACCACACAAATACCATAGTTAAACCATGTATTGTGTAGCGAAACCATGGTTAATTCGTGGTTACCATGGTTTAACTAATTTAATTACCAAAATAAAAATAAAATTGTAGTAAAACTATGGTCCATTTTTGTAAGGGAATTCTACATTTATTTTTCACATTAATTATGCACTTGTATATAGTACTCCTTAGTAGTTAATCAGAAATTCTTGTTTGGCAATAGTAGTTACTAGATATTAATATATTAAAATGATGTACTGGATAACATGTTCTTGAGTACCATTATCAAAGTGTTACTGCAAATGCTTAAGAGTGTGATGTAGCTTACAACATATACTTTATGTGTTTCAGACATTGCTACGGATCATCTCACAACACTCTTCAACATCAGTGTGGGTCCAGAACAGAATTGATGACTGGTGGAAAACTGTCGTTCCTGGTTTTACAGAGGAGCAGTGAATCCAAAATTTCCAAATGTCCAGAGAGACTTTTCATTGTATCTGTCACCGTCTGAAGCCAGCGTTGGAGAAAATGGAAACAAACTATCGTCTGTCTGTGCCTTTCCAAAAAAAGAGTTTCTGTCGTGTCGTAGAAACTCGCAAACAAAGCTGAGTACAGAAGAGTCGCACATCTGTTTAGAGTTGGCATTTCAATTGCCTGTGACTGCATGAAAGACTTCTGCTCTTCTGTTGAAATCATCCTGTTGCCTGAAGTCATTAAGATGCCAAATGCAAAGAAACTGAAAAAACTGTCCCTTTACTTTGAGCAAAGACGGGGGTTACCGCAATGTGTGGGGGCTATTGATGGCTCCCACATCCCTATTCTGGCTCCCCAGGAATACCACACAGAATATTTCAATCGTAAGGGGTGATATTCCATTGTCTTGCAGGCAGTTGTTGATGGAAAAGGTTTTTTTTGGAATGTTTTTGCCAGGCTATCTGAAGGTTTGCATGATGCTAGGGTTCTACATCTGTCTGCGTTATGGGAGCTGGCTGAAAGAGGAAAATTGTTTTCACAGCAATACAGGAATCTCAATGGACAAGAAGTTGGCCATTATATCATTGGAGATGCAGCGTATCCATTGACAAGCTGGCTAATTAAGCTTTTTCCTGACAGTGGTCTCCTTACACAGCAGCAAAGAGGTGTTTAACCATAAAACAAGCAAGGCAAGAGTTGTGGTTGAAGATTGAGATGTCTGCTGAAACGCAATGACTGCAGTCTAGAAAGGGTGAAGTCCATGGTGCTCGTCTGCTGTGTACTTCACAACCTCTGTGAGAGCCATGGAGGGGAGTTTAGAGAGGAGAGGGGTGTTCCTGTCCCTTTCCCCCAGCCAGATGTGCCACAACAGGCACCTTTTGCTGAGACTGAAGGGGTTAGAGTGTATGCTGCCTTAGGGTGCTTTCACACTGGCAGTTTAGTTCAGAACGGGGCACGGTTTGCATGAAATATCACTAATGTGAACGCTGTCATGTGGACCCAGGTGCGCACCGGGGTACCGAACCCGAGACTACCTGGAGGAGGTGCTCTGAGTTCGGTTGCACTCAAACTGTGTCGCGGTTATGAATGTGAAAGCAACACGGACTCGGTTGAGCACCTGTTCAGGAAGTAAAGTAACCTGCGCATGCGTTTTAGCTGATGTATTTAGTTAAATAAAACACATGTAAGGGATGATAAAGTTGAAAATTAACCTTGGATTCGAGCGAGAGTGAGTCCGCAATGTATTTGCGCATTGCGCGTGGACGTTTGCAATGACTTAAGACGCGTGTGAAACCAAGTTGAGTGTGTGGGGGGCGCAGGGAACAATCGCGCTTGGGCTCGGGCCGCAGCAAACAAGCCCAGTGTGAAAGCACCCTAAATGCAGCCATGTGGGTGCCAACTAAAATACCACAACAACACAAAGCATAACACATATAACATTAAAAGTTATTTACTGCTTTGTTACACAAGAACAACAATTTATGATTGTTTTACAATTAGTAGTGTGTTTTCAGGATTATGACAATAAAAGCTTTTCAAATAATTTCAGCCTTTCTGTTGTTCTTTCATGACTTTAGGTCAATGAACAATTAGGTCTGATAACCTTTTGTTGTTATAATTTGTTCCTCTGAATAAGAAGCCATGCAGTTGCATGCCCCCAATTAACACATTTAATTAGATGCTTTGCCACGATAACCATTTGGGGGATTATATGATGGGTGAATACATGTTTGATGGTTGCTGCAGTTGTTTTTACATTGACATGATAACCATCTGGGAGACTATCAAATGTGAGACAACAGTACAAACATATTGTTTAGATAAAAGAGCACAAACAGCAGTTGTCTCACCATTATGTTCTGTGGCAAGATATACTGTAATGTTGTAGATACAAGTACCTGCACACAATATATCTATATATTCACAGAGAGAGAGAGAGAGATAAAAGCGGTAAAAGTGCAGCTCACAATGCAAAACAATGTGCAAAAAGCAACAACAACAACAACAACAAATATATATGAATAATAATTCAGTCCACCTCAGGGTGACGCAGGCTTTGTGCCCCTGATACAAGTCTGTTCATAGTGGTCATAAGGTCCTCCATTAAAGCAGCCTGTTCTTCCTCCTCCTGTTCCATCATTTATTTTACCAGACTCAGGACACTCATGTCAGCCCTTTTTCTCTGTCCTGACAGAAGAGAAGACATTTAGTACATTGCTATACATTCTGTTAATACACTTGTGTATACTCTTCAACATTAATTCATTTTCATTAGCTAGTCGGACAGGTGGAGGAGAGCTAGGGCGGCTGGCGGTACTGCATGCAGTGGAACTGATGTCCATCTCCAGTCATATTTGGAGACATATTTGGAGACATCCAGACTCTGGTGCAATCTCAAAAAAAAAAAAGACAGAACATGTTAGACGCAGTATCACATGTTAGAAAATGTGTACATAGGTTAACAGGTTATTGCTCAAATTATAAGGAATACTGTTAGCTGGAGCAGGGTTTAGTGGAGTTAGCACTAACCTTCAGTGATGGCTTCAGTCGGCAAACTTGAACTCCCCGTGCTGACTGCCTCCAGAAGCCCCACAGCAGAATCTTTGGTCCCCGCATTACCAGTATATGCCGGTCTGTGGCCAATGAGACCATTAAGAAGCAGGCACCATTTACTAGTTTTTCGATCTTATCTGCTCTGGTTGTTGTGATCTTTTAATTTTTTTAGTCCTGCTTTAGTTTCTTGATTTTTTCACAGCACTGCTTTGCCCTGTGATGGATGCCCAATGCCGTTAGCTGAGAAGGAAATACAAGCGAAAATTCTAATGTTTTGCTTGGTTCCTTCAAAATCACGTTGGATTTCCTCCGTAGCATTAATGTTTTGAAGTGCCTGGTCTTCGGCGCCCATCTATCACTGTTTTCCGTCTTGTACTGTAAACTGTTCCGTGAATGTGTAAACTGTTGTGTGTTTACACAGCTTTTTTAAAATAGCGTGTGCTGGACTGGTGTTTTGCGTGCGTTCGACCAATCAATGTTCACTTACATCACTGGTAGTCCCTAATCAGACAGCAACAGTGTCGGCCCAGATCCGGGCCAAATGTGGGCCGGATCTGGGGCGACAATATGTTTCTGTCTGGGTATTGTGCTGGTTTAGACCCTACTCTTAAGTAGGAGCTAATTTAGTTCCTCCAAAAGGAGTTCCTAGAACTAAAATCGTTCCAAGTTCCTTAGGTGCGAAAATGCCCAAATCAGGGTACTTCCGCCTATAGTTCTAGGAACTATGAAAAGGTTCCTCCGGTGCGAAAGCCCCTATAGCTGTGAGGATACTTGCTTTTCTAGTATCTTTGACAGAAAGGGTAGATTTGAGATCGGCCTGTAATTGACTAATTCTGTGGGATCAAGTTGCATTTTTTAAATAAGCGATTTAATAATAGCCAGCTTAAAAGTTTTCGGTACGTATCCTAATGACAAAGATGAATTAATGCTATTAAGGAGAGGATCTATGACCTCTGGAAGCATCTCTTTCAGTAGCTTAATCGGTATGGGTCAAACATACATGTTGTCGATTTAGATGATTTAACGAGTTTAGACAATTCTTCCTCTCCTATAGCAATGAATGAATGGATTTTTTTCTTCAGGGAGACTACAATCTACTATCTGATGCGATACTGTAGTAGACGGTTGCATGGTTTTAATTTTCTCTCTAATATTATCAATCTTGCAAGTAATAAAGTTCATAAAGTCATTTCTGCTGTGCTGTTTGGAAAAGTCTGGGGTTGAAGCTTTATTTCTTGTTAATTTAGCCACTGTATCAAATAAATACCAGGGGTTGTCTTAGTTTTCTTCTAAGAGGGCAGAAAAATAAGCAGATCTAGAAGTTTTTAAGGCGTTTCTGTATGCAATAGTGCTGTCTTTCCACGACATGCGAAAAAACTCTAGTTTTGTTTTCTTCCAGCTGTGCTCCATTTTTCTGGCTGCTCTCTTAAGGGCCCGAGTGTGTTCATTGTATCACGGTGTTGGACCATTATCTTTAATCTTTTTTAAGCGATAAGGAGCAACTGTGTCTAAAGTGCTGGAAAAGAGCAAGTCAGTAATGTCTGTTGCAACATCTAGTTCTTCTAAGCTATCTGGTATACTGACGAGATTAAACTGATCAGGAAGATTATTTATAAAGCAATCTTTAGTGGTAGAAGTTATTAGTGTTGTCACGATACTAGAATTTCTAACTTCGATACGATACCTTGAAAAATATCGATTTTCAATACCATTTTCGATACCACGGAGAAAAAAACTGCCACAATATTAAGGGGGTAATTTTTTTAATTTAAAGCTAAATATAACAAGTCTAGAACATGACAATGAGGGATATTTTACATGAACAAAAATGTCCTGAGGTAGTGCACTGGTTCAAAAGCATAAATGCTGGTTAATACATTAACGTTATTTGATGAACAGATTTAAACGCAAACGTGCATCACACGCGGAAACAGTGCTCACTGGATCGACATGAAGTCAAGTCACCTTTATTTATATAGTGCTTTTAACAATACAGATTGTGTCAAATCACTTAACAGTATCAAATTGGAGGATAGAGTGTCAGTAATGTATAATAATAAGATTAAACATTCAATTTCAGTTAAAGGCATTTCATTATTGAATTGAGAGATGTCATTGTCTAGCTCAGTTTAGTTTAATTAGTATCTGTGTAATCAAATTGATGATAATCGCTAATGAAGGAAAATTGCTGAATTAAATTTTTTTTTGAATAAAGTTAAATAAGCACAAGTTAATTTACATTTGACCACAGTTAAAATATTTACTTGTCTAAGATTCCTCAGTCATATTATATTAACTTTAAGAATTACGGTGAAAAAACGAGACGACACACTCATATCAACAACAAAGGCCATCTTGGTTAATGTTTCAGAAATGTTAAAATGAGAAGAGTTACCAACCTCTCGCAATTATTTATAGATCCGGGTGTCGGTCTTTAAGGGGCTTTGCTATATTAGGCCCCGATCACACCTAACGCGTTTTTCAGGTTCGAAAACATGAGGCACACAGCACTTACCATCACAAAGAACGAGCAGTGCGTTGCGTTTGTTATGTTGCTAGGCAACCACTGAAACAGCTGTCCTGTCAGTCAAGTAAACGTCAAATCAGCCTTTTATTAACTTTTACTTTCTGTTAACATTGTGGTAGTTACGGTTCATGAAGTCGTTAAGCTCCTGGTAACCTGCGAGAGCACCACAAGTTTATCCTCCATCATCGCACTCTCCGGGCGTTCAAGCAACTAGCTTTCAGCACTACAGCGGAAGGCCCGCAAGGCGCAGCAGGCGCATAACCAGCACGCAGAACGCTCGCTGGAAACCAATTGAAAAAAGGCGCCTCTCACTGCAAAAAACGCGTCAGGTGTGATCGGCCCCATTCACTTCACTTTTGCTATTTAATCAGAGCGAATGAGACGAGTGCGTGTGTGGTGTTTGTCAACGCGCCTTTGGAGAGAAGTGAAAGTGACAGCTCGGCTAGTATCGATACTACGGGAAATTAGTATTGGTACCGTTCAGATATTTCAGTATCGATATTTATCGAAATATCGATATTTTTGACAACACTAGAAGTTATAGTTCTACTATATTTGTAACGGGGTCGGTTTTGCAGCCTTGTCTAAATGGAGTATATACGAGACTAGATAATGATCTGAGATGTCATCGCTCTGCTGCAGAATTTCAACGGCATCAACATTGATTCCATGTGACAATATTGGATCTAAAGTATGATTACGACAATGAGACGTAATTACACGTGTTACAGAGTTTAGAATGTTAGCGTTTAGATGGAATCCTCCTAGGCCACACTTTATTCCCTCATGGGATCTCTCTGTGGTCTTACTGGGCCTACCGAGAGCTCCTTTCTTTTGAGCTGCTGGAGTCAGTCGAGCTTAGGACCCTTTCATTGAAGATGGTGCTCCTGACTGCTCTCATCTCCATGAAGAGGTTTAGGGATTCTCACGTGATCCTGAGACCCCGGCCAGGCTATGTGCCCACTTCCCCTTTTAAGGACCAAGTGGTGAACTTGCAAGTGCTGCCTCGGGATGGGGCAGACCCAGTCTTGTCGTGGATGTGTCCAGTCCCCGCCTTGGACCACAAGCAGAGCTTCAGAGACTCTGAGCAGCTCTTTCAACTGTTTTGGGGGACAGTAGAAGGGGAAGGCTGTTCCAAACCGAGGATGGCCCACTGGACTGCCATTGCCGTTGCATACCAGGCCCAAGGAATGCCTTGCCAATTTAGGTGTACTTGCACACTCCACAAGAAGTGTTGCATCCTCCTGGGCTCTAGCGAATGGCGCCTCTCTAACAGACATCTGTATTGCAGCAGGCTGGGCTAAACCCAACACCTTCACCAGATTTTGCAATCTCCAGGTTTAGAAAGTTTTGTCCTGTGTTCTATTGGGCACAAACAGGTAAGTTACAGACAATGTAAGGGTGTACCACTTGCATATAGCGCCTTTCCCCTTCCTGATGTTAAATACTTGCGCTTGTATGTCCATGGTGTATCTTACTTTTCAGCACCCTGCGGCAGTCGAATTCAGTGGAGGAATTCTACCCTAGGCCCAGTACTCTTGATGCGTGTCCCTTCGGGTCAGCCCGCATACAAGAGCTAAGTGCTCCATATGTAGTGATTCCCTGACTGTAATCCTATATGGGGTATCCTCCATGATACAGTTTCCCTGATGGTAAACCTGTGTCTTCCCCCAGGCAGAGCTTAGTCTCTGGTTCCAGTCACTGTACTTGAAGAAGTTCCTCCCTCTTAAGGTAGGACCTTCCAGAGAGACTTCTTTCCATGTGTGGTACTTCCCGGAGTGTAAGTCCATGTGATGTATTCTCCACAAGTTAACCTCCGTTCGGGCAGGATGTCGTCTCCATAGTGTTCCTTTTCTGCATGGAATAAGAAAATGCTTCCACAGCATTTCCTCAGGTCCACACAGATGTAAATTAAGAAAGAAAAAAACAGAAAAAAAAAACCAGCTGAAGCTACCTATTCCCATGGTGGTACGCATGGTACGAAGGATATATACGGCTTAAGTGGGGAGTTAGGTAGGTTACGATTTTGTGAATGCATTTGTTAACAAGCACTGCCAAAGCCTCGTAACACCGTTCAGCTGTTGTGGCATTTTCCCGGGGGAACCCCCAAGTGTCAGTCATCAACAACACGTTGAAGTGACTGACAGATAGGCAACTTCTCAATTGCTGTTGTAACCTCTTTTCCCTTATGGAGGGAATGAGATGTGGTGTCCCTCCTACCAAAGCACTGAACTGCCTGCTAAAATGGCCAGGAGATTGTCTTGGCTATTCAGCACAAACCTGAATGAGTGGATAAACGCTCCTTTTATACCCGTATGTCCGGGGGAGTTCCAATTGCCAATTTTCATTGGCTTTTTCTCAAAATATCAGAGGTGATTAGGGCTCCCAAGTATGATCCCTAGTGTCAGTCATCGACACCACATCTCGTTCCCTCCACCAGGGAAATGAAAGCTTTAGCATAAGGGTCATTCTACAGAAACGTCCACTTTTGGTAGGGCAAGATGTCTTAAAATTGATTTCTTTTTCTAACATTTAAACTTACACCACATTATTAGACTACCCTTTGACTTTATGAATATGCATAAATGACAGCTTAATGATTTTTTATATTTTTTGTACATTTATTTAAAGACCGCATGTACCATTTTTTTGTCACTGGTGTTACCTTACTTCTTTGGCAATATTATTTGGTTTTTATAAAATATTATTTCTAATGTTTTTCAGCACATGTAGACAGAGTTAGCGAAAAATAATAATAATGCAACAAATAAGGAGATTATGTTTTATTTATTTTAATCAGGTTTGTTAAAAGTGTGCTTGAATGAGGTTAGTTCATCTGCGCTACCATCTATTTGCTATAACAATGAAAATATTTGAAAACCAGTTAAAATCAAGTAATGATGCAATCCTTTAAATCTTAACTTTTGAGTGTAGCAGAATTAAATGGATGTAACATTATTACTATGTCACGTGTGACATTGCATTTAATGTGACAGAAAAAAAGACAGTAACACCAGTGACACAATAAAGTTTATCTATAAATGGAAGTCACTGGTGTTACCCATAAGAAAGGTGACACCAGTGACAGTAACACCAGTGACCATTTTCATGAAAAATTTATTTTACAAAATGGCTGCTGCAAGGTAACAAACCACATGTTGTCAATCATAGTATACTAACTAAATTAAGTAGTTTAATCCATTTGTATTCTAGTTTTTTTACAATTACCTAACAGTAATGTAGGTCATACCAGTGACTTCAACTAAAAGCTTCAAATGAAATCATGAGATAAATGAGAAGATTTCTGATAACTGAAAAGAGACAGTGGATCTACCATGGGCTTTTCTTCATAGTTGGAAGAAGTTGGAAGAAGAAATTGGAAGAAGAAAGTCAAGTGATGTCATCAGTGTGATTTTAATTTCAAAATAAGAGATTTTTGTTTAACGGTAACACCATTGACACAACTCCAGGGGACCACTACTTTCATTATAAATTTAATAATATTTATTCTGCATTTTTTTTTTATATATATCATTTACATAATATATTTGATAGTTATGTATACATTATTATGACCGCCGCTAGCGTAGCTAGCCGGTCATATAGGGATTGTCAAAGTTTTTTTTTTTTTTTTTTTTCGTCACCTTACTGAATTTTTCGTCAACGATACCAGGGACACCGAAGCACCGGGGAACATGAAATTTGGTGGACATGTAGCCCCACTAGACTTCTAAGGAAAAATTTCGTTTGGTCCCCGGGGGCCACTCCCCCCCCGCGCTGGGCCCCCCCAAACCCCCAAAAATTCAGTTTTTCCTAAATAACTACCTGAACCGTGGCACCGAGGATGAAGAAATTTTTATGGTATGTTGGTCTACTAGACTTTTACGGAAAAATTTCGTTTGGTCCCTGGGGGCCACTTCCCCCCCCGCGCTGGGGCCCCCTTAAATTTTTCGTCAACGATACCAGGGACACCGAAACACCGGGGAACATGAAATTTGGTGGGCATGTAGCCCCACTAGACTTCTAAGGAAAAATTTCGTTTGGTCCCCGGGGGCCACTCCCCCCCCCGCGCTGGGCCCCCCCAAACCCCAAAAAATGCAGTTTTTCCTAAATAACTACCTGAACCGTGGCACCGAGGATGAAGACATTTTTATGGTATGTTGGTCTACTAGACTTTTACGGAAAAATTTCGTTTGGTCCCTGGGGGCCACTTCCCCCCCCGCGCTGGGGCCCCCTTAAATTTTTCGTCAACGATACCAGGGACACCGAAACACCGGGGAACATGAAATTTGGTGGACATGTAGCCCCACTAGACTTCTAAGGAAAAATTTCGTTTGGTCCCCGGGGGCCACTCCCCCCCCGCGCTGGGCCCCCCCAAACCCAAAAAAATGCAGTTTTTCCTAAATAACTACCTGAACCGTGGCACCGAGGATGAAGACATTTTTATGGTATGTTGGTCTACTAGACTTTTACGGAAAAATTTCGTTTGGTCCGCGGGGGCCACTTCCCCCCCCCGCGCTGGGGCCCCCTTAAATTTTTCGTCAACGATACCAGGGACACCGAAACACCGGGGAACATGAAATTTGGTGGGCATGTAGCCCCACTAGACTTCTAAGGAAAAATTTCGTTTGGTCCCCGGGGGCCACTCCACCCCCGCGCTGGGCCCCCCCAAACCCCAAAAAATGCAGTTTTTCCTAAATAACTACCTGAACCGTGGCACCGAGGATGAAGAAATTTTTATGGCACATCAACCTAGCCCATAATCACTCATTTGTGATTTGCGCCCCTCCCATAAAAAATGAAAATGCAATATTATTCTGCTTTAATCGCCCCTATCTTCAGTGGAGATGTTCAGAACTGCACCATATTTCATGTGTATGATTAACTTGACAACCTCTGGGGGTATCCTCTGCTAAGTTTTGTAGAATTTCATCCATGGGGGGGTATAAAATAAATTCATTTATGTGCACATTTAGTGACTGTACACTCATCGGCCTGTAGATGGTGCTGTTGAGCGAAGGGTTGCTGGTTTAGGATGATACTGTCACACACACACATGCAGGAATACAAACAAACGCAAGCATGCACACACACTGACATCCACACGCACAGACACACACCCATACACACACATACAAATCCACATGCACAGACACACACACACACACACACAAACACACACGCGCACACATGTACGCACACATACATACACGCACAGACACACACACACACACACACAGACACACACATACACAAATACACACACATACACACACACACACACACACACACACACACACACACACACACACACACACACACAGACAGACATGCACATACTATTACTTTTTTTTAGGTATATACATAAACACGCAATACAGCCAAATTACTCCACGTCA
Organism: Leuciscus leuciscus; assembly: GCF_965113295.1. Lineage (NCBI taxonomy): Eukaryota > Metazoa > Chordata > Actinopteri > Cypriniformes > Leuciscidae > Leuciscus > Leuciscus leuciscus. The sequence continues at coordinate 34,032,231 of NC_138741.1, read as the reverse complement.
TTTATTTTTGTGGAAAGCCAGTGCAGGCCTGAGCGGCGGTCATATTTTGTACCGCGATGCGGTACATCTAGTTGTATTTTAAATGGTGTAAAAATCTGTTATTGACCTCAAAATAAAGCATTTTCCCTCTTGACATGACTGTGGGGACGAGCACTTCTGTGGTGCTTGGAATTCTATATAATAAATAAAAATCAAATATTGCCACATTGATGGCTCAAGAAGGTGTAATTGTTCAAATAACATATTGTTTTATTTTAAAATGTAAAGAAATTGTAACCCTAAAGTGTTTTTTAAGTGTAATATTTCTGTAAAGGCTAGGGACAGAAAAATTGACATTTTCATAGAATGACCCATAAGTTCTTCCGGGAAGACTCAATTACTACGTCACCTATTGCCTTCACTTCTATCCAATCATATTCTTATGCTCATGTATAAAAGCTCGGTACTTACACATGTTTGAGTTCGCAGATACTGAAGCGACGATTACCCCCATCCTCCCCACCACCACCAGGATGGTCCTGTCCATACCTCCCGGGGGGTCTGCTGCGCCCCTGCCTTCATCTTTAGGCAGGAATTGCAGATCCGATACTCTCGGATTATGCACTACGGACAGGGCCTACGCCAAATGACTTTGTAGATTATCAGCTTGCTGAGCTGTCAATAAATGTACGGTTTATTGAAATAATTCTCCCGAGTCTTTCTGGTAGAACTAAGGTTACAACAGAAACCAATAACTTTTTTTTTCCAGTGCATCAACCATGAACTGACTGTGTGTGAATGCAGTCAGCTTCCAATGCAATCAGTGTGTGTTGGTTTTGGTATGTGGTTTATTGGTACCTGTGGGTAATTTTGCTTCATATGTGCTTTGGGATGAGTGTGTTCCCTTTGGTGGTTGATGAGTACGACCTGCCCTCTTGTCCTTGTCTTGGCATAGCTCACAGACACTCACAAATGATGGCATCCATGAATCACAGCAGAGTATTTTAGTGTTTGGGAAGGGATCATTGACATCGGCCACATCACAACCAGCAATGCCTCATGCTCGGGTTGGTCCTGGAAAAACAAAGTAGGATGTTCAGTTGTTCAGAAGTGCTTTGCAGAAAACAAACTGTACATCATCTTGGCTTAAGATGCATTCATGCATTATCACAGCTACATACAAGACAACAACAACTTGGAGATTCAGTGTGAGAATTGTTCTGACTCAGAAGTACTGTAGGGTCAATACAGCAAAAAGTGGTATACTTAAGCTTAATCTATCATTATGTGTGTATTATTCTTCAAGTATCAGTTAAATTAATCCTAAACTTACACGAGGTCATATTAATATAGCTATTTAGATTACATTTTAAAAACAACATGAATTACAAATGGCCAGAAGTGTCTCACTGTATTCCCTCAATTCTTCTTGAGTACAAGGACAAAAAGAAAAAAGAAAAAGAAAAAAGAAAAATAAGGTTATATGTCAGAATTATTTTGGATTGAACTGTTTAACATGTTCAGAGATTGTCATTTATATTCTTCCATTTGAGGACAAAATGTATTTTCTTTTATCTAGGCTATAACAATATTATTCATTCAAATTGATAAATCTAACATTAATGGAAAATCACATAACTGTCAAAAAAATTATTATTCAATAATAAGTCTCTCTCTTTCTGAATAATGCAGTGTGAGGCACGACTGACAATAAACTAAATTGTGTGCATTAATTTGAAGTGAACATATTACAGTCTTGATTTTTGTTTAAATTAAATAATACGCCAATTATTTCAATATTAAATGTAAACCCTAACAAATATACATGATCAGTTCTACTGTAATTAGATTCTTTGCCCTTTAGTGCCCTGGAATAATGAAGTTGTTTTCAACAGCATGGCATTTCAGTCTGCAGTGGCTTAATGTGAGTTGTGCCTGAGAACAAACATCTCATTTACATTTTTCGGTGCTGAGCTAAATTAATACTGTTGTACATGTTCCACTGTTTTACATTGTTGATTGGAGTACCTGATCTGATATGCTTCTTTTTAAATATTTGAGTTTGAAATACCCTGCACTGGGGAAATATATCTCAACAATCAGAGTGAGTAAATAATAATTTAAATAATAATAATTTCTAGTTCCATGACTTTCCAATAGCTCTCAAACAACTGTTTTTACACACACTCACATTATAAAAAGGTCCATAATGCGACAAACCTTTACTGGCAAAAAAACTAAATTGCCTTTCCATGAGTTGTCCTTGAAAGACCTACAGTGTTGTACTTCCACTCTATTGCCATTCAACATCCATTTTATTTAACTGGTAAGTTGCTGTTTAAATACACAGGATACTGTGCAGTCAGGCCGTCATTATTACAAAATATACACCGGCTGATTATTTAGGACATAAAATATAGGTTAAGTTCAGTGTTTCTGGACATGCCGCAGTCTCCTCTTCAACATTCAACATTGCATAAAGTGAAGGTGTCGTTTTTGGCAGTCTGAAAGAATAACAGGCACAGTGACAACAAATTTCACAACATGTTAACATGGATTGCTCTTACTTACGACCCCTCGATGAAACAAAAGGCCCTCCGGAGAATTAACACTTGAACTATCTCCTGCATATGTAACAGGAACTTCCGAGACGCTGCACACAGTGCAGCTCACACTTCACACACACTATCTCCCCTTCATCCCCCTCCTCCTCCTCACCTAAAATACACTGAAAATCTATGCAATGTTAAGTATGTACAAGAAGTAACTATGCTGGTTTGATATCATATAAAGTGTCTCAGTGCGCCTGGTAAAATGGTCTCATTCTCCCACCCATAATGAAAAGCTAAAAGAAGTTATAAAATATGAGAAAAGTGATGTCTCTAAAAGGTGTTTCCCTCCCCCAGATCCTCCATTCAGACTATACCTCCTGTATGTAAAACAAGAAGCCATTCAAGTACAAATTCTGATCTCACAGTGTGAACCCCTCAATAGGGAACCAAAATCTAATTATAATGACAGATGCCTCCATTTTGGTAAGAATATTGAATTATCTGGGTACATAAGGAAAAGGAGCAGAAAAGTTCTGTAGGTTAACTTCCCACACAACAGCTGTGTGTAATTTTTGTTGCCAGGTAATCATTTCTACAAATTCCTCTATTTCTGAATTGTTGTTATGATATACTTAACTGATGATTTTATTCTTATGAATTGGATTTTGAATTATTGCTTCATTACCTGGTCAATAAATTGTAAACGTTTGATTTTATTCTGACTCTGAGATTGTTTTTCCCAAGTAGATTATCGGATTTGTATATTTCCACAAGTTTGCGTCAGAGATTAGTGACGACTAATATCTGGTATCAAATTCAAGTGTGCTTGGATGCAGAGACGAGTTATTTTCCATCTAGAATCAGCAAATGCTGTTTGATCAACCTAGATTTGGGTGCGTCTAATTACCTAATTAAAAGTAAAGTTGATCGACTAACGTCTTTTAATGGTGGTCAAGACCTCTACTAAAGTAAAACGATTGAACAAGGGGGCTATTTAAGTATCTTTGATTGTGTACATGTGAATACGGCAAATCCCAGATATTTAGCCAATTACCTCTGTTTTGATGACTGGGGCCTTGCGAGAAAAAGGTACCTCAGAGCGATATAGTTTCCTGATCTAAGCGGGTAAAATATAATCAGAGTTTCAAAGAATAATCAAATATTCGTTCACGTTTAATGATGCACAGACATCATTAAAATCTTTTTCATTTATGGAGTCAGATGAAATAACGAGTCAATACGTGTGAGAAAATATATTGCATTTAATCTTGTTGTCTTGCAAAAAGGAAGGACAAGCAGAGAAACCTTCCCCATATTATTGGAAACCCTCATTCGACCAATAGACAGGCTTACAAGCAAACCTTAATCCTAACCCTGTCCCTGTAGTAACATTTTAATTAATATTACTCAGTACCAATTTGTGTAATTAGACTGTAACAAGGACACCTTAAAATAAAGTGTTATTGTTTAATCAATAAAAATGCTACAAAATGGCTATGCTATAGTTTATGTTCCATAAGACAAAATGTCATTATTTAGTTGAACTGTCCATATGACCTAGAGGACAAAAACCAGACACCCTCCCCTGGCGTCCTTGAGTCGTTAACCTCTCATTTATCATTCTTCCTAACTAACTTGCCTATGTCAACCTTGAGTCTGTCTTGTTTAAATCATTGGCTTCCTGCTCACAGATGACTACACACAGACATATACTGTACATACAGAATATACACATCAAAATCTGCTTTAGATGTGTTATTTATATTGATATAGTTGTCTGCATTGTAATAAGAAAATAGCAATACCTCAAGTTTGATTGTGGTAAGGCACCCAATTCTAACAAGAAAGAGTATACATTTAAACCTGCTGTTGAGCAGAAAAGTTGGTGGCTAACACCTCACTTTTCTCTACATGTTTGGGTTATGATCACAGGCTTGACCTCACCTGTCTGTGGATGACATCCAAGAGCTCATGAGAAGATTCTTCAGGGTCTGACTATAGAACAGGGCAGATACTGCTTGCCGTGCATTCATGTAAAAGCTATTGATTTTTCCTCTCTCTCTTCCTATTCCAATCAATACGTTTCCTGTGCAATGCATGCCAAAACAAAGGGCAAAAATAACAGAACAAGTCGCCTCATATTATCTTCCAGTATCTTGTAGTAAAATGGTCAATCTTGTAAATATGACATTGAAACATTGAACGTAGCCAGCAGCTGTCATCCATCCTGCTCGCCTGGTTTCCATCTGAAGCTAAGGGGGTTAGTACCTGTATGGGAGACCTCCTGAGGAAAATTAAGGTTGCTGATGGGAGGGGTTTTGGTGAGAACAGCAGGGGGTGCTCATCCCGTAGTTTGTGTGGGTCCTAAAGCCCATGACACACCAAACCAAGATCAAATAACTAGCGGCGACAAAAGCTGCGTGTTGCCGCCTCGTGTCTCCTACATCTCGGCCCAGAGGTTGCGAATGAACACACTGCAAAAACTAATGTCATTGGCAAACTAGCACATATATTCTGCACCTGCGTGAGAGGAAATATCTGTCTATACATGTATCAGCAGGTGGCAGTAGTCTCATTCGTCATTCAAAAAGGGAAACCGGATCTAGTACTGTGGATGTACAAACCGCAAACAAAGCAGCGCTTTCTAACCATTCTGAATTTAATGTTTGGCAGTTGGTCTTCACTTACTTCCAGACAGACAGCCATGTCGTTATGAACATATTTGCTTATTGGAATGCAAAGGGCAGATAAATAGGTCAAATTAGAAGGGCCATCTGTGTGCACTCTTGACTTTGTTGTTTGCTTGCTTTTATGACTTCCGTTTAATTTTTTTCTGGTTTACTAAGCTGAACAGTCAATCAGAGTGGTCTCTCTCACCATCTGCCTGACACCAGTTCAACGTGTACAATCAGCCACCAACAGGGTCCAACTAGTGCTGATGGTGATGCTATGGGGATGCTATGCTGAAAAAAGCATCGCATCTCCACACACACACACACACACACACACACACACACACACACACACACACACACACACATTTTTTTTTAAATAATGTATATTAAAAGAGAAAAAAGGTTTCTACATTTACCATGCTAAATTAAAGCAGAAATTTGTCCTCACAGTCTATGAAAAATGTCCATCTTCTCAGTTGCAGAATGTTCCACAGACACCCCGTTGCTTCCAAATGGAATCAGGAGCCATGCTGACAGCATCCGGCATTGCATGCCATCACATCAATTCTCACGTGAAGCCCCTCATCACACTAAACACTCACTGGCACCAGCACCACCAGTTACCCCTCTTGAGTAGATTTACACCTACTCTGTGTCAGTGCCTCATGTTGAAGTCAGTCAAACTGAAGAGCACTTGGTCAGATAGTACAGCATGACTATAATTATTTTTCTACCCCCATCAAGTGTAAATTTTGACAGCAAATTTTGATCCAGTTTTAGTCATAGTATTTTAATTAAAATAAAACTTAGTTTTAGTAATATTTTAGTCATCTAAATTGTTTTAGTTTTAGTGTAGTTTTAGTAAAAATATCATAAGATTTGGCCACATAATATAAAATAGATTTAGTCAACTAAAATCTAACAGTCAGTAAATAAGAAACATAAATAAGAAGAAATAAATACAATATAACTGTTACAGCGAGTTACAGCAGAAGAGTGAAGGCAGGACCCAAATGCAGAATAATTTTGTAGAATATTAACAAACAAAATAAATAAATAAAAACACAAGAAAATCTGGAAAACCAGGGAGCAGGAATGAGACCAACGACATACCATCCACCACAGGAAAAGTCCAGACAACAAACATAGGAACACAAGGGCTTACACACACAGAGACTGTGTCCGAAATCACCCCCATACCCTTAAATAGGGCACTATTTGAGGGGACAGCCATTTGTAGTAGTGTCCGAAACCATAGTGGACATTATTGAGTGCATTCATTCAATCCCACAATGCACCGCAATAATGAGTGTACAACCGATGTAAACGCAACGGCTAGAGAATACCCATAATGCACTGTAAGTCGAGAGCTGAATGAATTCACGTGTCTCGCCAGGAGATGGCGCCTGCAGCTGAATCAAATCATCAATTCATTTTCCAAACCACGCTGGTCCAGCGTAATATCATACAGGTATAAATTCCTTTTTTATTTATTATTAAAATGTTTAATTAAAGTTTATATGCTAGTTTCCATGTCAGAGTTCAAGATAAATCTTTTAATTTCTACTGGAGCTGCCAGTTTGCTACATTTCAAATGATTATTATTAAACAGCAAGCACAAACTACGCAAAATCAGCGGCCCTTCCGGCGCACTCAGTGTCCGAATTCACTCACTCGTTTTCATCAACTCCTTCCAGTGGACTATATTAGTGGAGTAATGTAGGGAATAGTGAATGGGGGTATAGGGGGCGATTTCGAACACAGCAAGAGTGATAGACTAACAAGACACACCTGTTGACAATCAGGGAACCAATCAAACAAGAAAACTCCAAAAGACTACAAAAAATGGCACAGAGGACAAGAAACAGGAACAGAACCAGGGCAAAATGCAAACTAAAAGACCAGATAACAAACACACACACACACACACACACACACACACACACACAATCAATCAATAACAAGAGTCCAGGAGGGTGGTGGAGCAGAGGCAGATCAGGGGGAGGGATGGAGGGCCAGGCCCATGTGGTGGAGGAGGGCCAGGCCCATGTGGTGGAAGAGGGCCTGGAGACTGAAGCTGGCGGATCAGGGAGCCAGGGCGGGGCAAGCAGAACGGGTGGCCAGGGCAGGGTCAGCAGAGCAGGTAGACAGGGCGGAGCTAGAGATAAGGGGGCGGAGCATGAAATCACCATGCAGGAGCAGGCAGAGCTAGAGACCACCACAGTGGAGCAGGATGAACTGGAACTGGCCATTTTCTATCATATCTTGGTGCCCCCGGAACGTGATTTCTACTGAGGGGGACCCCCATTATTTTTGCAGCAGATATGCTGTTTGAGATGGATTTCTCTCGACAACTCAGAAAGAAGGATTGAGGAATTAATCAGAAAATTCAGAACAACATTTCCACACCTCTAGGATCCACTGTGCAGAAGTGGCCCCATAGAATTACCAAATGCTGTTGAGAACATACTTCCTTAGAAATTACAGAAGACTAATAAATCTTGTGGTCTAGCCCAGGGGTGGGCAACTCTGGCCCTTGATAGCCAATGTTTAGGTGAGTTTGATCAGGGTTGGAGCTAAACTCAGCAGCACAGTGGACCTCGAGGGCCAGAGTTACCCAGCCCTGGTCTTGCCCAAATTTAACTTCAACTTTACTTGAACACACCTGATCTAGCTTATCAAGTCCTTCAGGATTACTTGAAAACTACAGGTAGGCATGTTGGAGCAGGGTTGGAGCTAAACTAAGCAGGAGTGTGGCCCTTCAGGAGCTGAGTTTGGCACCCCTGGTCTAGCCTTTTCATTATGGTACCAAAGATGCAAAGCATCCTTGGTTACACTTTATCTACACTAGGTTAAGGTTAGGTTTAGAGTTAGGCTTAGGGTTGGTGCAATCTTTAGAATCTTTAGAATTTTGTGTTTGAACATCAGTTTTTGCGGTAGCCCTGTATATTTCTATGGCATCGCTGTCAAGAGTAATTTGCTGGTGAAGTGGATTTACTTATTGTAGAGTTAACAAAAGTTATCAAGACCATTGTAATGTTTGAAGCGGATGTCATAAATGTCAGTAGACCGGTAAGATTTAAAAACTAGCAGTTCATTCACAAATCCGTAAGATCTTACCTTCATGCTGTGAAAATGCAAACAGGACGACAGAACACAACGAGCTCAGTGCTGAAAAGGGGCGGGGCTACATAAGATCAAGACCAAAGCCACAGATTGCCCGGTATCGGTGGTGCATTATATATTCATGAAATTTCTCATGAATATTGTTATCATTCAAAATAGACTGGAGTTGACTCAAAACCACTTTTTCAATAATTTTCGAGATAAAGGGTAAATTTGAAATTGGGCGGAAGTTACTCAGAAGTGAAGAATCCAAAGTAGCTGTTTTAAAGACGAGGCAAAAACCGAAGCACGTTTATGACAGTTGGGAACGATCCCGGTGTGAAGGGTGTTGATGACGGACTACAAATCAGGGTAAAGCCGCTTGTCCACCAGCGTCTCGATTTCTGACGCGACGCCAAAGCCCATTAATTTCCTATGGAGCTACGTCAGGCAGCAAAAACGCCCCCGCAAAGCATGATGGGTCGCGTCGATTTGGTCAACAGCGGCGCTGCAAAAAAGTATCCTGGTGGATACTTTATGCAAATGAGAGCGTCAAAAGGCGGGGCAGCAGCCAATGGAAACTCGGCGGCGAGAATTTGTGTATGGCCGTTGCTATGGTTTCATATTTTTTTTTACATTTTTCCCGGCGCGAAAAGCAGCGAAAACGTCACAGGCGTCGCGTCGGAACAAAAATTGATCGGACGCTGGTGGACAAGAATAGAATAGAATAGAATAGAATTTTATTGTCATTATACACGTATTGTACAACGAAATTGGATGCAATCTAATCAGTGCAACATTAAACAAAGTACAAATATAATATAAATAAATTAATAAAATAAAAATAAAATTCTAAATAGAATAAAAGACTAAAAACAATTTTCAAAAACAAAATCTCCCAAAAACATAACAGATCAATACACTTTATAATAAATAATGCATCTCCTAATACTGTATTTCAAATTGTGTTTAGTGCTGCTATTGCTTTAGGATAAAAACTGTTTTTTAATCTATTTGTTCGTGTCCTCATTGTCCTGTAACGTCTCCCAGAGGGCAGCAATTCAAACAGGGAATGTCCGGGGTGGGATGTATCCTTTAGTATGTTCTGTGCTTTTTTGAGGCAGCGCAAACTATAAAGATCCTTTAGGGAGGGGAGAGGGCAGCCAATAATCTTCTGGGCGGTGGTGACGACCCTCTGAAGTGCTTTCCTCTCTGTCTCTGTGCAGCTCGCGAACCACACACAGATACAATAAGTCAGTATGCTCTCTATGCAGCAGTGGTAGAAGGACAGAAGCACTTTTTGGGTCAGGTGGTTCTTCCTAAGAATCCTCAGGAAGTAAAGTCTCTGCTGTGCCTTCTTACCCAATACTGTGATGTTAGTGCTCCAGGTTAGGTCCTCCTCTATGTACACGCCCAAGAACCGGAAGTCCGGGACCCTTTCCACACATTCCCCGCTGATGAAAAGGGGCTGAATATCGGTTTTATTTTTCCTGTAGTCTATTATTAACTCCTTGGTTTTGGTGGTGTTGAGGACCAGGTTGTTATCCATGCACCACACAGACAGCCGCTCCACCTCATCTCGATAAGCGGACTCATCTCCCCCCGAGATGAGCCCCACTACGGTGGTATCATCCGCAAATTTAATGACACTATTTCTGGAGTGAGCAGGGGTACAGTCGTGGGTATACAGAGTGTAGAGCAGGGGGCTCAGCACACAGCCCTGTGGGGAGCCAGTGCTGAGACTGAGAGCTGATGAGATGTGGGGGCCTACTCTCACCCTCTGGGAGCGATCTGTCAGGAAGTCCTTAGTCCAGCAGCAAATTGAGTGAGGTAGACCCAGGTTTTCCAGTTTAGTAAACAGTCTGTGAGGGAGTATGGTATTAAACGCAGAGCTAAAGTCCACAAACAGCAGCCTAGCGTAGCTCCCCCGCTGCTCTAGATGAGTCAGAGCCGTGTGGAGAGTTGTGGCTATGGCGTCCTCTGTAGACCTATTTTCTCTGTAAGCAAACTGGTGTATGTCAAGCATGGGTGGAAGGTTAGAGATTATGTAAGACCGCACCAGTTTCTCAAAGCACTTCATAATGATGGGAGTTAGTGCCACTGGACGGTAGTCATTCAGGCTGCTGATGTTGGTCTTTTTTGGCAGTGGAACTATGATAGAGGACTTTAGGCAGGCTGGGATGGTGGACTGGGATAGGGACTGGTTGAAGATCTTGGTAAAGACCCCAGCCAGTTGGTCCGCACATTCCTTCAGCACCCGTCCCGATATGGCATCAGGTCCCGCAGCTTTTCTCGGATTCACCGCCTTCAGTGTGCGCCTCACCTCATGCTCCTCCACAATGAGGATGTGGCTGCTATGGACTGGAGAATGTAATATGGTTGCCTCCATACCATAGCGGCTTAACACTTTATTTTGATGGTCCCTTTTGAACGTGCTGTTGACTATAAGTAACTTTGCAACTATATGTCAACTAACTTTCATTGGAGTATAAGTACACTCCACGTCCATAACTACTTTCAAAACTCACTTAAAAACGTATCTTTTTAGACAGGCACACTCTCTTTAACTTTTACATTTGTTTTGACTGTAAGGACCCCATCCTTTCTCCTGTTCTTAATAGTATTATTATGTTATTCTATTGCCTGCTTTCGCTGATTCAATGTTAAATGGATTGAGTGTTTTATTGTTGATTTTGTAAGGTGACCTTGAGTGTTGAGAAAGGCGCCTATAAATAAAATGCATTATTATTAGTATTATTAAGTAGACTGTCTGCTTATCTGCAAACACTTTATTGTGATGCTCCTCCAACAGACACTCTACTGACTATAAGTAATTTTGCAACTACATGTCAACTTATTCTAACCCTAACCCTACCAGTCTATTAATACTTAACTAACACTCTAATGAGAGTTAGTAGACATGTAGACATTACTTATAGTCAACTAGGGGTGTCCCCGACTATGGATTTTCATAGTGAATCAGAATCGTCAAGTTTTGCCTATAGTCGACTAATTGTCGAATCATGTGTATGGGGGCGGGGCTTTAACATTTCAAAGCCGCGATGTACAGAAAATCACACAAAGATATAGAAGAAAATGTATAAATGTATAATTTTGGATCAATAAAACTAAGAAATAACATAAATAACTCAAGAAAGGCCACACTGCAGACAGGATTTACATTTCACATGCAAATCAAACTAAATCGGCTAAATTACCTGCGCAAGCAGGCTCTAAGTAGGCTACAGCACAACATCGATGCACCGAAAAAATAAACAATTAATTTACTAAATTAAATAAGAACAGAATATACCTTTCTAATAAATAAAAATACAAAACGAAATAAATCAGAAGTCACAAGATGAGGAGCAAATGTGTGCAAAATGCCTAAAGTGCAGGGGAACATATTCAAAACACAAGCCACAAATAGTTAGATTAGATAACCCTGACAGATCAATAAATAAAATTAAAATAAAGAAATTATTAAAATAACAATAGCCTACTATCCACAATTTTCAACTTTGTCTTTTTAACTGCAGAAACAACAATAAATGCTAAACTGGAGTCGCAGTCTTTTTAGCTAAAAATGTTCACAGCATCCAAAAATCGAATTAGAACCGGCAGAAAAGTTTTGAAACCACTTGTACCCTATACCTGATCGAGAGAACGTCTTTCACTCTGTCTGTGTCCTTTGGAGTCTTTTCAAATTGTGCGCGCGGATAAAATACATTCTAAAACACGTAACGTGCAAAACGTTTAACGACTTAAATCTCCTAAAATAGTTAAATTAAAATATGAAAACGCTTTACTATAGGAGGAACGCATTGCGTTCATATTCTGGGTTCATCTGCTTATCTGCACATAGTATGGTTTCTTAATAAAGTGTGTAGGCTACTGTCTACATACATTAAGCCACGTTAAAGTGCCTTTTAAGCTTTTTTCACGTTAAGCATTTTAGAATGTCCCGTGGAAAACCAACTTGTTAACGTTGGCCGGCAGAAGTGCGATCATGGTTTTCCTGATGCTAAATTCAGCCTTGGAGAATATCCTTTCTGATGGTGTACATCCACACTTTAGATTTTCTTATCCCAGACATTGTTAAAGATTTAAATCCTTGCCGCCAAGACGCTCTGTCAGTCAAGGATTGAAAGTGAAACTTAAATCTGTCACGGGGTGTTTGGATTTATTCACGCACGTTAAAACATATTTATTAAAATCTTCTTTCTTAGCACATTTTTATATACATTATTATCATAATAGGCTGCATATTAACATATTGACAGAAAACCAGTAGTTCTATGTGAAATCAGACATTGAGCGCCCTCCTATAGCCAAAGTGGCATGATCCTCTTTCATAACACCTCTGCGAAGATTCGACCCTGAGATCGGTAGTCGAATCAGGCTCCTCCTATCGAAGCATCGAATCTTCTACTATTTGGGGGTCACCCCTGTAGTCAACAGAATGTGTTAAAGGGACCATCAAAATAAAGTGAAACCCAAATCAGGACCGATAGCTTGAAATACCTGCTTAAGAAAAGTAGTGGGAATCACATCCTGAGAGCAATTAGTGGGTTTTAAAGTTGCAACAAACTCATTTAGGGAGTCCAAAGAGATAGGCTCTAAGACAGACCATATAGAAGAGCAGACGGAGAGGTCAAGTGGCGTATAGGCTGACAAGGGCATTTGAGATTTAATCAGTGAGATCTTCTCATTAAAATATATAATTCTCAATTATTGAAAATAGAGCATTGGGCCTATTGCTGTTAGATAGAATCAACTCAGAAAAGTATTTACGTTTGGTAGCTTTAGCAGCTCGCTGGAACCAAAATGCTGTCACGTGACAACATCCACATCACTCGTTGGCCAGATGTGTCTTGAACGCACTTCCATAACTGCACTTCGATTCGTCAGAATTAACGTGCGGGAAAATTCCAACAGAACGACAGACGACTGCGTGGGCTGATTGTATCCTTGGTCATATTTTATCATATAGTTTGTCTACACCACTTTAGACAAACCATAATATTTGAGAATGAAGCGAGGATGCGGCTCGAAAATAACGTTAATCATTTCTATCAGGCTCCGCACCTCCTCACAACTCCAAGTTTGTCCGCGAGCTGCCATGCTTAAAGTGCAAACTGTCAACAAACATTTATCCTCATCCCATAATGCACAGCGCAGATGGCAACTGGTTTAGTCCAAAAATGCGCAGTTCTTTGGCAGTTGGTTCTGTTCGAGGTCGGATCACGTTCTCACCACAAACAAACCGCTCCAGAGTTCGTTTGAAACCGCTTGTTTGGTCCGCTTTTGGTGCGCCCCGATTGCCGCATTCACACCTGCCCAAACGAACCGCACCAACGGGGAAAACGAACTCTAGTGCGATTCAACCGAACTAAATGTGAACTAGGTGTGAAAGCACCCTTATGGCGCTTTTCCATTACCAGTACCAACTCGACTCGGCTCGGTTCGCTTTTCGCTCCGTTTTCCATTGCAGATAGTACCTCCACAATAGTACCTGGTCGTCATAGCGACGCCGCAGGAAACTGCCGTGACTTAATCTTTTACGCGAGACGTGCGAGACACACCCGCTACCCACACACACAGGACAATGGAGGAAATCGAGTGTATGCTGTTTTTGGATGTTTTTGTTTTTGTTTTTGCTGTTTTTTATTCAGGATACTCCGTCTGGCGCGTGCAATGATGACGCAGTGAATAGTGACGATTCTCTCTGACCAATCAGCAGTCTGCCGTGTTTTCACGTCACATTTTCAGCGACGCAACGGACGTAATATACAATTTTAATCTTAGATTGTACTGGTAAGCGCCTACGCTCCAGCTCCTTTTTTTTTGTTGTGATTTGTAATATATGTAATTCCAGCAAAGCTCTTCTGTTGTGAGAAATATATTTGGCATTATAGCTAATGCCAAGCAGTATTTGTTGTATTGTTTATGCTTGCACATCGGGATGCTATATTTTCAATCAGTCTGTGTGTGTGAATTCAGCTGAATTCAGCAGTGGATGACTGTCACTGTTTATAAGAAGAGAAGTAGAGGATAAGGGAGAATGATAGTGGGGTTGGAGGGCGAAAGGGAAGCAGTGCAGGTCTGGGTGTCAGATGTAGATGCTGATGAGGCCTGAATGCAGGGCATGAGAGCATCCTGTGAAAATGTCAGCAGACAGCACAGATCGCAGTGCTGACAGCACCTTCTGAAGGAGGAAAGGCCACTGCCTCTGCGTCAACACTATCATGTATGCGCATATCCTCCAAAGATCAATTCACACTGAAATTCACATGGGATATTGTTTACTGCACAAGACAGTACAGACATTTGTTTTGTCTTTAACAGTCTTTAAGGGTTGTAACCTGACAGGAGCATGAAAGAAAGAAACTTACTTTTTATAAAGCAAGCATTTTTTAATTCCTGTTCTGGGTCACGACATCACTGTACTCACCAATGCTTGTAGCTTCATTAACAGTTTATTGCCTCAAGTAGACATTCATATTTTCTGTGAGCATGGCAAGCATAAATTAATTAACAAGAGAGAAAACCCCCTGAAGCATAATAATTAATTAGAAAAGAAAATAGGTTTTCAGAGAAAAAAGGCTTCAGAAGAACTCGGGAGTGTTCCTGTCTCGTGGAAAGGACAGAAAGTCTAGTTATTTGTCAGAATGCAAACCAGTCACGTACAGTGGCATGCGGAGTGTTCAGAGTTGGCAAGCTCAGCAAGCCGGGCCGATAGTACCGCCCACAGTTCATCATTTATTCACCAACACAGCACGGTGTGTCTGCCTTGCATCCGCTTGCCTCAACGTTTCTCTTCTGCTGATTGTCTCCAGTATGCCATGACCAGTCACCTTTGATTGCTGCATCATTCATTTTGTCAACCACTGTTCTGTTAAAAAATCTGAGCAGTAAAGGGTTAATGCAATGCATTTTATTTTTCAAGTAGTGCAATTCAACAAGCTTTTTGTTTCAAAAACATTTTTCATTATTTTACTTCCATGCATGATTCCCTTGATGCTGTGAGTGGGAAAGACAATGAGAAGAATTGTTTATATCATTTACATAAATGCATTTTGCTTTCATCCAAAGCAATTTACATTGCAGTACAGTAAATATTTTAGCAGGTCTTGCTTTCCCTGGGAATCGAACCCATGACCTTGGTGTTATTAGCACCATGCTCTACTGTTTGAGCTATAATTTGATGGTCCACTTTAGACATTTAAGTAACTTTACAACTACATGTCAACTAACTCTTATTAATTTGCAACTACATGTCAACTAACTCTCATTAGAATATTAGTAAACTGTTACAGTTGCTGAGGGTTACACAAAAAATGTATGTTCTTTGTTGGCATGAAGAACCTTTAACATCTATGGAAACTTTTTCCATTTCACAAAAGGTTCTTTATGCTGGAAAAGGGTTTTTCAGATTATTAAAATGTTCTTCACATTAAGATTTTTTAAATTTATTTTAAGTACTGTTCACTGAAATGTTCTTCTATGGCATTGCTATGAAAACCCCCACTTTGGAGTGCAGAGGTAGTGTAACGCGTTGTGTCAGGAGGGAAAGAAAAATATGGATTGCTCACAGCCGAATTATTAGGCCAGACAGACTCACAGAGGCGATTGGCATCTTACAACAACTCGCGCTTTATTTGACAACTGTCTGTCCCAGGCTCCACCGTCCACAGCGTTACCAAAACAAACAAAACAAGATGAAAAAAAAATGAGCTCCAAACAGAAATTACCCGCATACATGTGGGATTCGAGGCGCACGGTACACACAATACCATACAGAGTGCAGACTGTTTACCAGGGAGCGCGCAGCTCTTAAAGGGGCCACACTTACTTTCCACTCGTTACAGATTTCCCCCGGCCAAAAAAAGGCTGCCCTCAGCCGTACACAGCAAAGGAAAACTTCTACTTAACAACCATTCATACATGACTGTGTTGAAAAGTTAACAAGACAGAGGGGTATATAATGTACAGACAGTACAAGCATACATGTTAGCACAGCGTACATTAGTTCCGTAACCCTTGAGAAAAGTATGACCGCAACACAAAAGTGAAACACTCAATTCTTCCTAGATAAGAACCATGAACATGCAAGAACAACAGTTATAACTCTTGAATAACACTCTTACTTAGTCTGTCGTCCTTAATACAAGTCAAACCTTTGAGTATGGTAGGGGTTAGTCCACTTATTCACCGACCAGTCAGAAGTAATTCTAGGGACTCTTCTCTGTCTCAGTTCATAACGAGTCAGACCCTGATTTGCTGGTTCGACAGTAACTGCGTCAGATGTCAAGTCATGAGAGTCAGAAACAGTCCCCCCGTCAACACTGTCAGGAGCAAGGTCAAGTGAGTGTCCAGCACAATGTTCCAGCGAACTTTCATCTGAGTGTCGATTCAAAGGTTCGTTTGAGTAGTCAGTACCAACCTCCTGATCAACATTAACAGATTCTTCTCTGTGCGTCTGAGAATCAAAGTCCTCATCCAAAGGTAGTGACATCTCAACATCACCATAGGAACTTACTGTGGGCATGGCCGTGTCCCATAAATGAAAAGGCAGTAGACTCACTACATGAAACACGCCAACATCTTCTCCAGTGTCCACGTTTGAAAGTCTGTAATTGACACTTGACAGTTTCTTAGAGACACGAAATGGTCCGTCATAAACTGGGGCCAACTTGGCTGTAAAGTTTGCACCAGCATCAGATTTGGGGTGTGTCTTAACTCTGACCAAGTCATCCACAGCATAGGAAATTGTACGTCGCTTCTTGTCATAGTA
This sequence comes from Leuciscus leuciscus, assembly GCF_965113295.1. NCBI lineage: Eukaryota > Metazoa > Chordata > Actinopteri > Cypriniformes > Leuciscidae > Leuciscus > Leuciscus leuciscus. The sequence goes on along the minus strand of NC_138741.1, from coordinate 34,015,123 downwards.
ATGCTTCTTTTTTGTATGGCTTGCACTTAGAGCAGCTCTGGCATGATCGTGCGCATCCTTCAGGGAAGATCTCAAATTCTCAGGATAGGGTACCTCAGGCTCATCTACTCCAACAGAATTTGGTTGTGTTATCAAATCAAGCGGTGTGTCCAACTCACGGCCATATAACAACATTGCTGGAGATTGACCTGTGCTCTCATGGCAAGCAGTTCGAAGAGCAAAACAGATTTGTGGAAGATATTTATCCCACGAAGTGTGCTTGTCCTCCACGTATGCACGTATGGCAGTTTTAAGTGTGCGGTTTACCCTCTCCGTGGCGTTCGTTTGCGGGTGGTATGCCGTTGTCAGCTGGTGTTCAGTGCCAAGGGCAGCAACCACATGCTCAAAAAGATTGCTCACAAACGGGGTCCCACGATCTGATATGAGGTAGGTTGGTGCACCATGTCGAGCAAATATCTCACTCAGAAACTTAGTCGCTGCCACTTGAGCTGTCGCTGACCGCACTGCACTCACTTCCACCCATTTTGAAAAGTAGTCAATGAAGACGATTAGATGTTCATTGCCACTCTGTGTACGAGGAAGCGGACCCACAAAATCCACTCCTGTGTATTCCCAGGGTTTCATTGGTTTAATCGGAACCATCAGCCCTGCTGGTTTTCTTTGGCTCGGCTTCGTCAACTGGCACACAGGACACGATATAACGTATCTTTTCACATCTGTCACCATCTTGGGCCAAAAGAACCTCTGTTTCAGCCTGGCCAACGTTTTTGTCACACCCAGGTGGCCAGCTGTAGGATGGTCGTGATAATATCGGAGTACAGTGGGTCGAATTACTGTTGGGACATATAACTTAAGCTGCTTCATTGGGTGGAGACTGCAGGTTATCTTAGGGTCCTTGAAATAAAGCAGACCATCATGAATGACATGTTCTTCATCTGTACCGCCCTCTTCAAGGTTTCGAAGAAGACCGCCAACCACTGGGTCACCCTTTTGTAACTGCATCAACTGTGCTCTGTCAGTTATCGGGACCGAGGAGAGACTGCGCAGATCCAACCCAGCTATGTCCGCATGCGAAGGAAGAATGTCAATAGGGCCCTCACAATGCGGCAGCGGGTTGCGTGATAGAGCGTCTGGAACTTTATTCTGAACCCCCGGCCTGTGGACGATGTTAAAATCAAAATCCTGTAGGCGCAAGGACCATCTCGCCAGTCGTCCAGAGGGGTTGGGACGGTTCATCAGCCACCTCAGGCTGTTGTGATCAGTATAAATGGTTACATGAAGGCCCTCGATGTAAGGTCTGAAATGTTCCAGAGCCCAAATCACTCCCAGACACTCTTTCTCAGGTGTTGAGTACGGTCTTTCCGCCTTGTGCAACGTCCTGCTTGCGAAAGCTACCACCACATCTCACCCCCTGTCATCCCTCTGCATCAAGGCCGCACCAAGCCCCAAGTCACAAGCATCAGTGTGGATGAAGAATGGGCGTGAAAAATCTGGGAGACACAGAATGGGTTCAGACGTAAGGCAGTTTTTCAAGTAATCCATCGAAGCCTGACAACCATCGTCCCAGCTGAACGGAGTTTCCTTTCTGGTGAGTTTAAAAAGTGACTCAGCTTTTTGTGCATAATTTGGAATGAACCGCCTGTAATAGCTTGTGAGGCCGAGAAATCCTCTCACTTGTTTCACATCCGTCGGCGTTCTGAACTCTGTGACCGCTTCCACCTTTCTTGGATCAGGAGAAATACCATCCGGAGTGACCCTGTATCCTAAGAAGATGAGTTCTCTCAAGCAGAACTGACACTTATCTAGCTTGAGAGTAAGACCAGCTGACTCAAGCCTAGAAAGGACTTCCCGGAGGTCTTCCAAGTGTTGTTCAAAGGTTGGGGATACAACGACAATATCATCCAAGTACACTGCACAGCACTTGTAAACCAATCCAGCAAGGACATTGTTCATTACTCTCTGAAACGTGGCCGGGGCGTTACTAAGCCCAAAAGGAAGGACTTTGAATTGAAAAAGGCCACAGTGTGATGCGAATGCTGTCTTTGGCCTTGACTTTTCCTCTACCGACACCTGCCAGTACCCCCGAGCCAAATAAAAAGTAGTAAGACATTTTCCACGAGCCAGGAAATCCAATGATTCGTCGACTCTGGGAAGTGGGTATGAATCCTTAAGTGTCAGGTGATTAAGGCCTCTGTAGTCAACACAAAACCTGTGGTCTCCACATGGCTTCTTGACAATTACCACAGGTGCAGCCCATGGACTGGAAGATGGTTCGATGATGTCTTCTTCCAGCATCATCTGAATCTGATCTTCAATGATTTTTTTCTTGGCTGGTGAGCTCCGGTATGGCGGAAGGTGAACTGGTTTTGCTTCACCAGTGTTGATTACGTGCTCCCCCAATGAAGTATGCCCCAGGTGTCCATCAAACAGGCTCCAAAAGTCTTTAAGAAGGTCCAACAATTTCCCTTTTTCTTCCCTTTTCAGACAAGCTCTCCCAACTTTCTCGTCCAAGGCAGACTGGCAGACATTTAAAAACATTAAGCTTCCAAGCTCAGGTGCCTCCAACCACTCACTCAAAACTTCTTGGGGTGTAGATTCAGCCAGGGTCACCGTCCTTGATGGGATGTGAATGCTGACTGACGCTCGCAGCATAAAATCCATCCCTAAGATGAGCGGAGAGGAAAGATCAGGGATAATGACAAATCGATGGTAGAATTTTTTTCCCTGGAGGCCAATGTTTAACCAGACAACACCAGTCGGAGTGCAAGCAGCACTGTTGGCAAGCTGAATTGGGGGAAAAGTCCAAGGTTGAACCTTCTGAGAATGTTGCAAGACATCCGAAATCATATTTGTACGAACTGCTGAAAGTGAGGCACCGGTGTCCAGCGCTGCGTCAATGGCCTTATGACAGAAATTGACCTTAACAATAAATGGTGTATTCCAAAATGAAGGAGAAGCACGGTCCTCCACATGTCCAAGGACAACCGGCTCAGGCGAGGACATAAGACAAGGGTGAGGCGCATTTATCTTCTGGAGGGAGGATTGCCTCGGTGAAACGTCCTCCCCCCTTTGAAGTTTACCTTCTGCCGAAAAGAAGTGTGCTTTTGCTCCTCCCTGTCTTCGTATGACATGGCTTTAGTATCCTCCTCAGGGTTCCGTGGCTCATTCGAAACTGGACTTGTCTGTTTGTCAGTGGCTGGAAAAGGCACAGTCTGCTGCGCAAAGTTACAGTTTGGACAGTTTCTTGAGGTAAAACCAGGCGCAGAACATTTGAAACAGTAAGTCTCTCGTCTGTTCTTGTTTTTCTGCAATACTGGTTCATCACGGCTGTCAGGGCCGAGAGCGGAGTGCAGCTCGTGGGCACACATCAAGAGGTCGATGACTGAAGTAATTAGTGCGCCGTACAATGCAACCCTGTAGCGCTCAAGCGCATGCTTGCAGATAAGATCAATCTGCTCTTGTTCTGATGGTGGAGACTTTAGTTTCTTGAATTCAGATAACAAGTGTGCTACAAACGTTGGAAATGGTTCTCCTTGAGCTTGTACACGGTCAAGAATACCTCTCCAGACACGCTCTTGGTTATCCGCTGGAAGAAACACAGTCTTGAACAGGGTGCAGAACTGTGTCCAGGATGTGACATGTGAACTCAGTACCGTAAACCACTTCCTGGGCTCCTTAGCTAAGAAACGTGGTAATTCAAGCAAAATCTGAGCATCGCTGACACCCAAAGAAGTTCTATAGGCATCCACAAGAATAAGCCAATCATCAGGTTGAATTGTCCCATCATTCCCAAACACTGGGGGTTCCAGTCTCGATTGATGCAAGACGGAGGCCAAAGTTCTGGTTGCATTATTCAAATCAAGAGAGCTTTGAGCCAGTCCAAGCGCATTTTCGGTTCTGGCATTCATTTCCACTCCAAAGGACCGAGACCCCTTTATTTGATCAGTTGGTGCTTGAGCATGTGGAGTGGACGAAGCAACAGGCCTGACCTGAGAAGGCAATTGGTATGAAGCAGGTACCTGCAAGTTTTCTGTGCAACGGTCAATAATACCTCTTTGTAGATCAAGAGACTCACTCAGGCACCTCCGCAGCATTTCCACTTCCTCTTTCAACGACTCAACCTGCGTCTTCAGGCGCTCGCCTGACCCTGGCACTCTCCGTCTGGGTGGAAACTCAAAGCATGTAGATTGGTCAAATAAATCGTCATCGTCATCAACACGTCTGGCCATTGTATCAAAATCAGTATGTCAATATGAAATTCAAAACAATGAATTGGCACAATATCATTTAACAAACAATTCCACTTGCACTAATGCACTGTACAATCAAGCAAAACAAATGGAACAAACAATTGGATAACGTTACCCTTTGAGAAAAAAAAAAAAAAACCATATAACAATAAATTCGGCATTTGTACAATGATTTTTTTTTTTTTTTTTTTTTAGTTCCTTCGATGAACAACACAGTGCGAGCGTCGAGTAAGTTAGTTATTACCCAACGACAACTCAAAATATAGTAGAAGTTCAGGAAAAATCCAGTAAAAAAAAAAAAGAAAGTTTCTCAAGTTCAATTCAACCAATTCAACATTCAGTTCCAGCAAATGAACACAAATGAACGTAGCAACCAGGCCTGAATCCTTGAAACAGTCAAAGTTCACTAACAGTTGAATTTCCGATTACTTCAACGAACCACAATCCTCCGTGCACACATCAGATTCACGAAGATTGTATCTATGACAACTTAAATCCACTTGAATATGAACAAATATCCTCTGCGTCAGCAACACAAAATGTCCGCTACAACGTCGTCAGGCGACTCGGGCCGTTCACTTTATACGCAGTGAAATTTGCCTCGTGTAAACTCACACATGTCCGGCTGGAGGATCACAGCATTTCGGCGTCGTCCGTCGCAAACCGCTTTAGATCCAAGGCCAGAGATAAAATGTTCGGGCGCCACTTGTAACGCGTTGTGTCAGGAGGGAAAGAAAAATATGGATAGCTCACAGCCGAATTATTAGGCCAGACAGACTCACAGAGGCGATTGGCATCTTACAACAACTCGCGCTTTATTTGACAACTGTCTGTCCCAGGCTCCACCGTCCACAGCGTTACCAAAACAAACAAAACAAGATGAAAAAAAAATGAGCTCCAAACAGAAATTACCCGCATACATGTGGGATTTGAGGCGCACGGTACACACAATACCATACAGAGTGCAGACCAGGCGTGGAGTTTGCGGGGGGGCAGGGGGAGCATTGCCCCCCTGGTGAAACGGGTAATTGCATTTTTTCACAAAAAAATAATTAATAAAAAATTGCATTGTTTTAAAAAAAAGATATATTATAAATATTTTAAATAACACAAAACAACTAAATGGTGGTAGGTAATACATCTGATTTCATATAGGCCTACTGCTTTAGTAAAAAAAAAAAAAGATTCGGGGCTCTGGGTCATGTGACTTCACATCGAAAGCGACATTACGGCCAAGCTCTCACCCCTATGCTCTCACCTGAGACCATTATCGACGCATATGCAGGACGCAAAAAACTAAAATTACTGTTGCACTAGTCTGGACAATGTCTAGGTCTGTAAGTTTTATTTCTCTGCCAAATAACTGCTTAAGCTGGAGAAACTCAACACACTGTTTTCAATATGCTGTTCAATATGTTTCAAAAGTGGAGAGTATTGTGTTCATTTTTCCCTCTCAAAATGTTTTAAATGTTTCATGAAGTACAACAAAATGCGAAATATAACTTGTTTTTTAATCACTCTCATTGCCACAATGTGTTTTGAAAAAAGGAAAGAAAAACCTTAAAAATCTTTTCGTTTTGGTTGAAGATAATATTTTAACAGTGCAAAAGTGGTCCACATTTCATTGATCCCAATTGTGTCCGAACGAAGATGAGATGCGAAGTCAAGTGGCGAAGTTCTACCTGTTTACAAATATGATTGTATTGTTGTACTGTTTTTTCTTGGGTTAAAAATAAATATGTGTTTATTTAGCATGTTTGTTTTGTCCATACAGTATGTGCTAGTGCTGAGTTCCCCAATTGATAGGCTATGCCAGAGCCATAGAGAGAGAGAGTTGCGACACTCTTTGATGTCGCCGCTATGGCTGTCACGTGGTTCATGTAAGCCCCAATAGTTCCAAAACATACGCTGGCTGTCATGTTCTTCTATGGGACAGACAGCAGCGATTGCATTATTGAACGGTAAATATAAAATAAAACACACACCCAAGTACTTTTTCAGCTGTTATTGCATTATTGCATTTTGTTAATGTCAGTTTTGCATTTGGAGATAAGTTTTAAGCTATATTTTTGGAGGGAAAAGCTTAGTGTTCATGTTCGCATGGGTAGTAGCACTGGCTTTAGCGGCTCTAACTTAACTTTTCCATATCATTCATCTGATGATGGACGTCTCATGATATTTATTTTAGCACAACTGGGCTGTATTAGGCTATTGATTCCCGTGATTTTGCTTTTAAATTTTGATTCAGCCATTAGCCTACCTTCGTGATCACGCAAAGAGGTCTGCCATGGCGGTCCGTTCAGAATTCGCTTAGAAGCTAGCTCACTTCTTCTGATGAAAGTGGCCACCCCCAGGACCACAACGTGAAACATGATCATGTTAAGACTAAGAATATTATTTTAAGATTAAGGCCATACACATTATCAAAACTATAACAGATTAAAAACGAATTTAAGCATGGCTGATACAAATGAAGGTTTTCAAATAAAATATTTTTTATTAAACAATGACAGACAACAAAAATGTGTGCTTGTGTGTGTGAACAAGAAAAACAAAAACCAGGGGCAGGTGATCCATGAAACAGACAGGACTGGTGATGGCCATAACAATCCTAAAGGTCCAGCATTGTTCTCACAAGCCGCTTCACTCAAGACAATAATAACATAATGAAAAGTTAGTATATCCCAAAAAATTAAATTAAATAAAAGTTGCTATAAAGGTGGTAGCGATTCATTACCGAACTCTTAGCTGACGAAGTCGCGCTAGCTAACTAACGTTAGCTAGCAGGCAGTGCTTGAAAATTGGTTGAAACAACCAACATAAAATATAAATAATTACGCTGTGCATGTACAAATGAAGACCAGTATAAGCATCGCAAAGGGCCTCTGATACAATATAGACAGTTGACAATTCAAAAGAGGTCGATATTTCGGCAACTTAACTCTGGAACAACTCGACGCGCAGCAATGTAAGTGAATGGTGTCCAACGCCCAAATGACAGTGTTTGGAACTATTCCGATCTTCAAATCCCGGAAGTAGGCGGTTAAAAGCGCCGCCATTATTTACAACGGAGGTCTATGGGTGTGTCGCAACTCTCTCTCTCTATGGCTCTGGGCTATGCAGGTCCCTATGGAAGCTTGTTTCCGCCACAAAATAAAACATTTTAAAAGATAATTGATGTCGCAATTGTGAGATAAAAAGTCGATGAATTTATTTTTTATTTTTATTTTTTTACCTCAGAATAGTTTATTACGGAAGCCCTGAACCGCAACGTAAAAAAAAAAAAAATCCCCCCCAAAAAAAAATAATCCCCCCAAAAAAAAAAAAATTATGTAAAAAAAAAAAAATGCTATCATTTCGAGATTAAAGTCGAAATGTTTCGAGATTAAAGTCGAAATGTTTCGAGATTAAAGTCGAAATGTTTCGAGATTAAAGTCGAAATGTTTCGAGATTAAAGTCGAAATCTTTCGAGATTAAAGTCGAAATGTTTCGAGAATAAAGTCTTCCGTAGAAGTTGTGTGTGTGCTTGCCGTTATTTCACATTGCCGCACAGGCATTCATGCGTGTGCATGTGTGTAAATACATGCGCTTGTGAAGTCGAACTGCCGTCTATAATAGACACCGTACGTTCTGGATACATTTTAAGTGCATCATTCTGTATCCAATCATTTGGCCGGATCCCGTGATTTCCTCAAATATAATAACCACTGGTGGTTGAGGAAAGATTCCCTGAAATGATTGTAAAGCGCTTTTAAGTGTAGGCCTACAGTAGACATATGAAAGCGCTATCTATAAATGCCTCATTCATGCATTCATTCATTCATTCATAAAGCTGGATATCTTGATCCAGTCTGACAGTATATTTTATAAAGTCCTATAGCCTAATGTCATGTTGTAGAATATCCCTTTGTTGAAAGCCCAGATAAAAGTAAAAAGCTATTATTTTGTATAGATCCAGTTCACACACACACACACACACACACACACACGCACACGCATGTGCGGCAATGTGAAATAACGGCAAGCACACACACAACTTCTACGGAAGACTTTATTCTCGAAAGATTTCGACTTTAATCTCGAAAGATTTCGACTTTAATCTCGAAACATTTCGACTTTAATCTCGAAACATTTCGACTTTAATCTCGAAATGATAGCATTTTTTTTTTTTTACATAATTTTTTTTTTTTTTTACGTTTTTTTTTTTTTTTTTTTTACGGATTATTATTATTTTTTACGTTGCGGTTCAGGGCTTCCGTAGTTTATATCTCACAATTCTGACTTTATAACACGCAATTGCGACTTTATATCACGCAATTCTGACTTTATATCTCCCAATTGCGACTTTATATCACGCAATTCTAACTTTATATCTCCCATTTTGCAACTTTATAGGGGTCGCAATTATTATTATTTATTTATTATTCAGTGGCGGAAACAAGCTTCTATAGGTCCCAGCTGCTACAATGAAATTTTTTTTTTTTTTTTTTTTGCCCCCCCTGGCTCGAATGTCAAACTCCGCCTATGGTGCAGACTGTTTACCAGGGAGCGCGCAGCTCTTAAAGGGGCCACACTTACTTTCCACTCGTTACAGTAGGTTTAGTAGAAAAACGTTGCCTTTGTAATCTCGTTGTTTACAATGACAATAAAGCTCTATTCTATTCTTCACCTTCACATGCTATCGTAGTTATCATAAATACAAGTTTCTTAGCTAAAATTGGACACGAACGCCCAGTCGTATTTACCACTGGGAAGCTCAGCGATAATTTTGCAACCCAAGTTCCAAAGTTGGACGGACCATAAACCTTAAACATGGCGGAGGGGAGATTGCTCCTGTGACTGGTATTCATTATTAGTTTTTCCACAACAGCTAAATCGCTTTGTCTTGCCGTTAAAGAAGTGTTTATTTATATATATGCATCATCATTTGAAGCGTATTGTATGTTTTATACACAGCAAAAATAGCCTGTATTGGACCGAAATTCCAGAATTGTCAGCTGGTTGACTACATAGATGGCATGGTGAATGTTTATATATGTTTGTCAATTAATGAGGCACTAAATATCATTTTAGCTTTAACGAGATTTTCCCAATAAATAGGTGTCCTCCATGATTCCTGTTCTTTCCGACAACAAAGCACTTGAATCCGACAAGCTCATAATCATAACTTCAGAAGTAGGAAAGTTCGTTATTGCAAAGTTACTTCTAGTTAGTAGAATGTATAAAGTGGACTACTGAAATAAAGTGTTACTTATCATTAAATGTTGTAGTACAAACATTCATGGCAAGTTATCTACTAATTGCAGAACTTATTTAATTGTAGAAGTACCATTAAAACCCATATTATCAGATATATCGTTTTGCATGTATGTGCATCAACTTAATAATACTTTAGCCAGTAATAAAACATAATTTATTTTCCTTTCATAGTTATAATGATGGATTACAGGCTAAACACTTTTTTTTTATCTGCGAGTGCTCTGAGAATAAGCATCACAATATGTGGTGTCATTGTGAGTCCTCTGTGTGGACGTCAGTAAAGCCCTGGGCAACACAAGTGACGCATTCATGTGACCGAGGGCAGTCCGTAACACCTGCTTCCCATAATTAATCAGAGGTATCACAGCTATTTGACATGAAATCTCATGGAGGCAGCACACCTATCCTCTACACAGCATTCGATATATCAGATATCCTGTCTCGCTCACTATCCAACGAGAACCAGGTTTCTGCATTCGAAATCCCGCACTGCTTTAAATGTCTTTTCCTGTATAGTACTGTTAGCCTGTATGCTAACTGCCCTGACGAATGTATTTAGTTTCGAACTGATGAAACTGTGATTATCCTCTTTGTACCCTTCACTGTTCTGCTTAGGTCGCACTAGGTCTGCTTGTAACCAATCATGTTCCCTGACACAGGCCTTATGTTGTAGGTAGTAGCGCCACTACTACATTTGTCTTCATGGTCTCTGGTTGGGATAAATCCTGATCTCTGATCAAGCACTTGTGCACTGCAGAGTTGGGGAATGTATGTTATTTTAAAGGAGAGGCATATACAAATCAAGATCATAAGGCACACTGTAAAGGCCATGAACCAACAAACCGAGATCAAAGTATTTTTGGTATATCTAAAATAAAGATGGGCCAAATGATTTTTACCTACACAATTCAAAAACAAATAGGCAAATAGCAGCTATTTAGTAAAACATTCGTCTGTATTACTTAACTTGATAACATGAGTATAACACTTGATAACAGTTCTTTAACATGAAATTTCCAGTTTACTAGAATTTTAACTTGGATGAATAGATCACAATACACTTCTTTCTTCCTTACATTTCATCCCTACAATATCTATCATCTTCACTAGAGTCCGCCCCTTCGATTGCCATCATCTGTGGTATCCTAAGCAAAACATTCATCCAAGTCATAGTTTAGTTTTACTCACATTTTTACTCCACTAAACTCAAATTAAACACCCTATTAACCAATAGAAAGAATAAGTTCAAATACACTTTCTGTGACAACTTTATTAAAATTTGGCCTGCCATAAGTGCTTTTAATATTAATTCGCCATAACTGAACCAGTTATTTCCTTTTCTAAACCTGGCTGTTTCAATATTCTGCTACTTGTCCTTACAGATCTATACTATGCATATCTATAGAAAAGCATGTCTTTGCACATTAGCCACTTTTGTTCCAGCTTTCTCCTTCTAGGCGGAAACAAAAATTGAGAGCATTAAAATCCAGAGTCAATCTGCTCAGTTTCTTCCCCCTCAGGCCATATCTATCATGAACAAGGACGCTGCTGTCATCGCCGTCTGGGAACTCATCCCACTCACATGCTCCGAACATAATTTCCTTTATACCTGTAACATTGCCAATACTACTTAATGTATGGCATATTGCACATTATTAATTATTGAAGATTCAGATTTTTCACTTTTCACTACATTGCACACCTTCATTGTTAGTTTCTTGTATATTTTGACAATGCACATTTCTGAACAGAGTAGGTATCAATTTCTTTTTACTGTTGTTTATGTATGTGTCTTCTCTCTCTGCTGTTTTGCATATTCACACACACAAAAAAAAATATTTACTTTGTACTGACACTATCGGATTTGTGTTGACACTATCAGATGAGAACTGAACTGAGCTGGATGATGAAATCACTGTTTTCTCCAGAGCTGCTTTATAGATTTGTAGATTGATTTTACATAGTTATTGAACAGAAATGAATCAACACTGAACTGACCTCAGCTAAACAGACACTATTTTTTATAGAGCTGCTTTACTGCAGAATTTACCCCAGACTTCATCCGTTTCACTTGAAACAGGCCACGCAACAAAAGGGGCTTGCACTTGAAAAGGAGCCCCACCCCCCGCCATGCACACACCAGGGTCGGGAATTGATCAAAAATCCCCCAAAATTCATGATATGGGGCAAAAAATGTCCCTGTATGAGTTCTTGTTTTTAATATTAAAAATAGGATATAGTTAAAGGGATACTCCACCGTCTTTTCATATTAAACTATGTTATTCCCTTAACTAAGATGAGTTGATACATACCTCTCTCATCTCAGTGCATGCACTTAATCGCTCTGACGCGCGGTGACACTTTGATAGCACTTAGCTTAGCCCAGTATATTCAATGGTATCTAACAGCAATGAATTTAGAAGTGACCAAACACATCAACGTTTTCCCTATTTAAAAACAGTTACACGAGTAGTTATACGACCAAGTAGGGTGACACAAAATAAAATGTAGCGCTTTTCTAAGCGGGTTAAAAAGTATAACTATAATGTATGGCGGAATAGCACTTTTGGGAATACTTCGACTCGGCGCAGTAAAAAGTCACGCCTGATCCTCTTCCTCTCACTTCTGTCAATAGTGGGAAGAGGATCAGGCGTGACTTTTTACTGCGCCGAGTTAAGCTAAGTGCTATCAAAGTGTCACCGCGCGTCAGAGCGATTAAGTGCACGCACTGAGATGAGAGAGGTATGTATCAACTCGTCTTAGTTAAGGGAATAACATAGTTTAATATGAAAAAACGGTGGAGTATCCCTTTAAGCAATACCATACAAGTAAGAGTGCTGTTTTCCCAAATATCTTTGCAAATGTGATATTGACTTTATACAACAGTTCAATAAATAAAAAGTTACTAGTCAGTGACTACATTTTAGACTTAGAATATTGTCTGTTCCCTTTCAAAAGCTTCTCTCAATGCTGTGCTACTAGCGCTATGGGAACACCTTTGTGTGTGACCGGTTGTGAAGCATGTGTGCAAACACACCAATCAACTTGGCCTTAGATGACCTCTCATGATGATAAAGCGCAAGAGGAACTTCTTGAGGTGGTGACTCATGCAGTGGCCAGGTTACAACTGGACTGGCCACAAGAACAAGAGACCCCCAAATGCTTCAAATTAGCCTCCATGATGAGTTAAATAAAATGTACATATTGCGTGTCTTTGTGCCTTCGACATCGACCTATTCTACTTTCAAGGGTGCGAAGGCACGTGGTTATACAATGTTGCCTCAGATCGGAGAGACGCTCATGGGCTATCTTCTCCCCTGGCAGCTCATCATTAAAAAAGAAGCATTTCAGTCAGCGAGTCAGGATGGTATTGCGCTGCACACCATGTTGGTGTTGCAGGCATGCCAGGCTGATCTGCTGAAAAATTTGAGCACGACCTTTCATCCAGACCATGTTTACTTGTCTGGTTGATATTTGGCTGCATTTAAAGGATTAGTTCACCCCCAAATTAAATTTTTCTAATAATTTACTCACCCCAATGCCATCCAAGATATCCATGTCTTTCTTTCCTCAGTGGGAGAGAAATTATGTTTTTTGAGGAAAACATTTCTGGATTTTTCTTCTAACAATGGACTTCATTGGTTACCATCGTTTTTAAGTCCAAATCAATGCCGTTTCAAAAGTCTTTGAAGTGTTTAAACGGGCTGTACGCGATCACAGCTGAAGAAGAGGTTGTTATCTAGCGAAACGATAGGTCATTTTCCCAAAAATATATATAATTTATAGACTTTTTACCTTCAATAGTTCGGATTGAGCTGATCAACAAACGGACAGGGAACTACATCATCACGTTGAAAGGTCACGCCGGCGCCGGCAATACTATTTGAACTACTATTCATATTCATCAGAATGTTATTCATATACTATTCATATTCATATTCACTGAATACTATTACTATATATATAATCGCAAACAATACTATTTGAACTATCCTCCTACGTACTGTCACATTGTAAACAGCGCCGGCGTGACCTTTCAACGTGATATCATGACAGAATATGCTAATCAATGACTAGAAGATAACTAAACATAAGCTACATAAAGTCATCAACTAACCATTATGTTGCATTCTACATGTCTACATGTCTACATGTCTACATTCTACATTGAAGGGACAGACACAAAAAGCGGTGCGTTTTTGCTCACCCTCAAAAAGTGACAATTTTAACATGCTATTTAAAAATATCTGTGGGGTATTTAGAGCTAAAACTTCACATACACACTGGGGACATCAAAGACTTAGGCCCCGTTTACACGATGGGAAGACGCAGATATTTCCCTGTGGTTTGTCCTCTCATTTACACGAAAACCCAGTTTTTATCACAGAAAACGATTATTTCTTAAAACTCCGGCCAAAGTGGAGATTTCTGATAACGCCGGTTATGTGTTGCCATGTCAACTGGGAGAAACGGGGTTTTAGGTTCTCAAACGTCACAAATGTCATGTGAGCGCCCTAGGAAGTCGCTCGTGTTATTCGTTGTTGTCGATTCTGAGGATTCTGATTGGCTTGCATGGCTTTATCCTTCTCACTGCCGCCCATAGGTTTGGCATAGTTATGATGGCGCTCGACGACGTATTTATGCAGGTTGATGTAAATGAAACCTTTTCGAAAACAATGTTGTGTGCACAATGTTATTATTGTAAATGAAGGGGGGGAAATATTTGTTTCTCTAAATACCCGGCTATCTGTAAATGTGGCCTTATTTTACATTTTGTTAAAAGGCTTTTCAGCTTCATTCAAGCCATCTAACTTGTCTCACTTACCTTTCTTCCTTTAACTTAGTTTCCTTTCTTTTCTGTTGAGTCTCGTATTTTAAGTTAAGTTTTGCCGTAAAACCCACGTCAAACTTCAAATTTTATCCACGAGATCATCCTTTCATCCACCAACACACTAACGTGATTGGCTTCCCAAGAAAGACGTCACTCCAGACACGAGGAGACCACCAGCGAATCAATGAACTGGGAAATCCCCTTTTCACTCCAAAGACAAACGCATATAGCCTCCAGACTCTTAACTGAACTGTTGTATTGATATTAAATGTAATAACCCCGCCTAAGAAACGATAGAAGTCAAGTCAAGTCAAGTTTATTTGTATAGCGCTTTTCACAATACAGATTGTATCAAAGCAGCTTCACAGTATTAAATTAAAATAATACAACAAAGTTTTTTCAAGAGTAATTTATTGATTGATAAAATTAAATTAAATATCCCCAAAATATCCCCAACTGAGCAAGCCAAAGGCAACAGTGGCAAGGAACCGAAAAACTCCATCAAGTGACCTAATGGTGTCCTAAAACTCCATCAGGTGACCTAATGGAGAAAAAAAAACCTTGGGAGAACCCAGGCTCAGTCGGGGGCCAGTTCTCCTCTGGCATTTATGAGCTAGAGGCCGGATTGTAGTTTGAACTGTAGGATTATAAGAATGCCTGGCTGAAGAGATGCGACTTTAATCTAGTTTTAAACTGGGAGAGCGAGTCTGAGCAACGAACAGTATCAGGAAGACTATTCCAGAGTTTTGGAGCCAAATGTGAAAATGCTCTCCCTCCTTTGATGGTTCTGGATATCCTAGGTATGACCAAAAGCCTTGAATTTAGTGATCTTAAAGAGCACGATGGATTATAGGGTGATAGAAGATCCGTTAAATAGACTGGAGCTAAGCCGTTTAGGGCTTTGTAAGTCAGTAGCAATATCTTATAATTAATACGGAGCTTTATAGGTAACCAATGCAGTGATGATAAAATCGGTGTTATATGATCATATTTTCTTGATCTCGTAAGAACTCTAGCGGCGGCATTTTGGACTAACTGTAGCTTGTTTATTGAGGATGCAGGACAACCAGCTAATAAAGCATTACAGTAATCCAGTCTCGAGGTCATGAATGCATGAACTAACTTTTCTGCATCAGAAACTGATAGCATATTACGTAGCTTAGCAATGTTTCTAAGGTGGAAAAAGGCTGTTTTTGTAACATATGAAATATGATTTTCAAAAGACAGGTTGCAATCGAGTATAACACCCAGGTCTTTTACTGTAGAGGATAAAGTAACAGGACATCCTATGATGTTAAAGTTGTATTGTGCGATGTTTTGTGGGCGGTTTTTTGAACCGATAAGTATTACCTCTGTCTTGTCTGGATTTAATAAAAGAAAATTACGCGTCATCCAATCTTTTATATCTTTAACACACTCTGTCAATTTGGAAAATTTAGCGTTTTCATCCGGCCGTGATGAAATATATATTTGAGTGTCATCAGCATAACAATGGAAACTAATTCCATGTTTCCTCATAATATTTCCAAGTGGCATCATATATATTGAAAATAACAGAGGGCCTAACACAGATCCCTGCGGCACTCCATAGTTTACTGGAGTTATGATCGATTTTTCTCCATTTAAATAGACAAAATGGTAGCGGTCAGATAGGTATGATTTGAACCAGCTTAGTGCTTGTCCTTGAACACCAGTATAATTTTGTAGTCGATCTAAGAGTAATGTATGATCTATAGTATCGAACGCAGCACTAAGATCAAGTAAAACTAGTATTGAGATACAGCCTTGGTCAGAAGCTAAAAGTAAATCATTTGTGATTTTAACGAGCGCAGTTTCAGTGCTATGATGCGGTCTGAATCCAGACTGAAACTTTTCATAGATATCATTTTGTTGCAAGAAAGAGCCCAGTTGAGCGGACACCACTTTTTCTAATATTTTAGACATAAATGGAAGATTTGAAATGGGTCTATAATTTGCTAGATTATTATGATCTAATTGTGGTTTCTTAATGAGAGGTTTTATAACTGTCAGTTTAAATGTTCTTGGAACATGACCTAAAGATAAAGACGAGTTAATAATATTGAGGAGAGGCTCTTCCACTACAGGTAACACTTCTTTCAGTAGTTTAGTTGGTATAGGATCTAATAAACATGTTGTTGTTTTAGATGAAGTGATAAGTTTATTTAACTCTTTTTGTTCTATAGTTGTAAAGCACTGTAATTGTTCTTGCGGGGTGATAATTGAAGCTGAATTATAATGCGCGATTGAAGATTGAACGTTTACAATTGTGGTTCTGATGCTTTCTATTTTCTCAGTGAAGAAGTTCATGAAATCATTACTACTGAACTGTAACGGGAGAAGGGTTAAATGAATGATTGATGATTCAAACGATAGAAGGGTTAAATGAATGATTGATGATTCATTCAGGTCAGGTTTTACAAAGTGCATATATTACTAGAAACTTGGAATTTCATCATTTAAACAAATTAAAACAAAAAAAAACATCTCTTAAAACAAATTATTTCCTTACTTTCTTTCTGCAACTCATGTGAATGTGTGTGTGCGTGTGCTTATGTTTTTGATGTTAGTGTATGTGTTAAAATAATCAAAGTCTTGTTTGTATTTAAAGAGAAGTGTTCTTGTTCTTGTACATTTACACGACAACGATATGCTTAAAACGGAGACGTTTTTCCTTTGAGTTTTCTGCATACAGACGACAAAATTGTCAAAACTATCCCCACTCACACAGATCAGCGAAAACAACAACAAACACTGTATTCTGCTGGTAGGCCATTAGATGGCGATGAAACACTATATATTGAACATTTAATAAACATGTGCATGGCGTCATCGTTTTCAGAGATTCACGTTTTTGTTGTTTACATTGAGAATGTTTTCAAAAACTTGCACTTTGAAGCCCGTTTTCAAAAGTTTGTGTTTTCAGCCACGTCGTTGTCGTGTAAATGAATGGCCAAAAGGTTCTACGTTTTTAGTTGAAAACAGTGTTGTGTAAACAGCCCCTAAAACTGCTGATCTATGTTACCGTTGTTTTCACTATAGATTGGATATTGATATCCGCTGCAGAGCTGATAGTTAGTTCAAGTGAACTAATTTGTCCTTCAAAATTCCGTATTAATGAATTTCCCTTTGAGCTAAATTGACTTGTTTCCCTTACACGTGGAAGAATTTGCATGAAGGTATAATGCTCATTCTATTCATCAGTAGTAGTTTCCATATGAATCATTAACAGTTCATGTTATTATTGTGTATTAACCATGGTAACTGTTCTTACCGTGAAATATACCCCAAAATACCACTTTATTTTCACGTTGTGTTATCTTGTATATTTTTTAATTACTGTGGTGGCTCTTATATATATATATATCAGAGTTTCCGCTAGAAAAAAATGGTGCCGGTCAAGCTGACCGGCAGAGGTTTCGTTTTCCGGACATTTTGATCATATGCCGGTCAAATATCGCCTCTTAATTAGTCAAGTTGAGGAAAACTGGAGGCAGGCTATGTAACTTAAAAAATGACATAATCAGGCCGTATAGAATGCAACATGTTTATTTGCCTAACTTTCAAATAGACGGAAAAAAACATGAACGTCCGATTGGCGTCAATCAACGGCAATTGTTTTTACTATGGTTTCACATTCATAGTTTAACAAACCAATCCCCCTTCCCCACATAAAATATCTGAAGCCTATTGTTTTTACTCAAGCGAACTTCCCAGTGTCTCTCCACAACTTGCAATGCGCATAAGCCGCGTAACCTTGTTCTCCGCAAGGCGACGTCGCTGCTTTGTCTTGATCCGATTCTGCAGCGAGAACCCCCTCTCTGCAGGAACACTCGAGACCCATTTTCTACTATGGTTTTGTGCGTTTCTTCATTCGGATCTATTTATGATCCATTCCATTCTAAGCAAACAACGCAGTTTATACTTCGTCCTTGTTTCATTATTCATTAAGATAATAATTAATAAATGCACACATAATTATCAGTGAACTTGATAAATGATGCAGATATGTTTTGCTATGCATGCACAAACAAATGCCTTTCAACTTATGTGTGCAAAATTCTGAATAAAATGAATGTGCAGCAATTTGTACAAATAGAGAGTCTAGGTCTACTATAGGCTACGTTCATATTATCATTTAGTTTAATATTTGTTAAAATATCATAATGTTATTTTTTCATCTATGTTGATTATGAAAAGTGAACCGCACGAGTAAGATAAGGGGCCCTATTTTAACGATCTGAAACGCAAGTGTCAAGCGCAAAGCGCAAGTGACTTTGTGGGCGGGTCTCGGCGCTGTTGCTATTTTCCCGGCGGGATAAATGACTCTTGCGCCAGGCGCAAATCTAAAATGGGTTGGTCTGAAGTAGCTTCATTATTCATAGGTGTGGTTTGGGCGTAACGTGAAATAAACCAATCAGAGCGTCATCTCACATTCCCTTTAAGAGCAGACGCGCTTTTTCCATAGCGGATTGCTATTGTAACGGCGGATTTGCGAGGCGCGCGCCAGGAGCGGTTCACAGCCAAGGAGAGCAACGCTCTCGTCACGGCCGTAAAAGAGAAACCCACCCAAATTAACTTCGGTTAAACAGGCGTATGATAATTTGGGTAAATGTGTAAGCTAGATGTATGCTTTTATAATAAATTGTCTATCTATCTATCTATCGTAATAATGTATGATTTGCAAAAATGAAAACTGCTGCTTCTGTGTAGATGAGAGAATCAAAGTGTATGCGCGTTGTGCACACGCTACATTGATTATGGCCAAGCATGCGCCCTTAAAATAGCATATGAATAACATGCGCAACGCGCCACTGACTTTAAACAATTTTTTCCTGTTTAGTGGCGCAATTGTTTTCTAAACCTGCAAATAGCATGAAGGAACGTTTGCGCCGGAACACGCCTCCTCTTTGCGCTGAACCGCCCCCGGGAGCGCAAGTGTATTTCCTAGTTTACCGACGTGCTTCTGTGGAGGGAAAAGTCAGCTTTGCGCGGGTGTAAAATAGGAATGATACATGCGTCGGTGTACAAAGTCACTTGCGCTGGGTGCAAGATAGGGCC